>NC_090442.1:15596200-15626200 GCF_031143425.1 Pleurodeles waltl
AAAGAGAGAGAGAGAGAGAAGGTGGAGGAGGGGGTGGAGGAGAGTTGGGAGAGAGAGAGAGAGAAGGAGGAGGAAGGGGGAAGGAGAGATGGGTGCTCTGGGAGAGTGAGAGAGAGAGAGAGAGAGAGAGAGAGGAGGAAGGGGTGGAGGAGAGATGGGAGCTTTGGGAGAGTGGGAGAGAGAGGGAAGGAGGAGGGAGGGGCTGAGGAGAGATGATAGCTTTGGGAGAGAGAGAGAGAGTGAAGGAGGAGGAAGGGGTGGAGGAGAGATGGGAGCTTTGGGAGAGTGAGAGAGAAGGACGATGAAGGGGTGGAGGAGAGATGGGAGCTTTGTGAGAGTGAGAGAGAGAGGGAAGGAGGAGGGAGGGGCGGAGGAGAGATGCTAGCTTTGGGAGAGAGAGAGAGAGTGAAGGAGGAGGAAGGGGCGGAGGAGAGATGGGAGCTTTGGGAGAGAGTGAGAGAGAGAGAGGAGGAGGAGGAAGGCGGAGGAGAGATAGGAGCTTTGAAGAGTGAGAGATAGACAGTAAGAGAGAAAAGATGGAGAGAGAGGAGAGAGAGAGGGAGGAGGGAGAGTGAGAGAGAGGAGAGAGAGAGGGAGAGAGAGGAGAGAGAGGAGATAGAGAGGGAGGGAGAGAGAGGAAGGAGGAGGAGGGGTCGGAGGAGAGATGGGAGCTTTGGAAGAGTGAGAAGGAGGAGGAAGGGGCGGAGTAGCGATGGGAGCTTTGAGAGAGAGAGAGAGAGAGAGAGAGGAGAGAGGGAGGAGAGAGAGAGGGAGAGAGAGAAGAGAGGGAGAGAGAGGAGAGAGAGAAGAGAGAGGAGAGAGAGAGAAGAGAGAGAAGAGAGAGAAGAGAGGAGAGAGAGATGGGGAGAGAAGAGAGGGAGAGAGAGAAGAGAGGTGAGAGAGAGAGGGAGAGATGAGAGGGAGAGAAGAGAGGGAGAGAGAGAGCGAGGAAAGAGAGAGGAGAGAGGGAGAGAGAGGAGAGAGAGAGAGGGAGAGAGAGAGAAGAGAAAGAAGAGAGATAGAGCAGAGAGAGGAGATAGAAGAGAGAGAGAGTGAGAGAGAGAGGCGGGAGAGAAGAGAGGGAGAGAGTGACAAAGAGGAGTGAGAGAAGAGATGAGAGAGAGGAGAGGGAGAGAGAGAGAGAGACAGAGAGAGGAGCGGAGGAGAGATGGAAGCTTTGGGAGAGTGAGAGAGAGAGAAGGAGGAGGAAGGGGCGGAGTAGAGATGGGAGCTTTGGGAGAGAGAGAGAGTGAGAGAGAGAGAAGAGAGGGAGAGAGAGGAGAGAGAGAGGGAGGAAAGAGAGAGAGGAGAGAGAGAGAGAGGGAGAGAGAGAGAGAGGACGAGAGAGGAGAGAGAGAGGAGAGAGAGAGAGGAGATAGAGAAAAGAGATGAGAGAGGAGAGAGAAGAGAGAAGAGAGGGAGAGAAGAGAGGGAGAGAGGGAGAGAGAGAAGAGAGGGAGAGAGAGAGAAAGGAGAGAGGGAGAGAGAGGAGAGAGAGAGAGAGGGAGAGAGAGAAGAGAAAGAAGAGAGAGGAGAGAGAGGAGATAGAAGAGAGTGGGAGAGGAGAGAGAGAGGTGAGAGAGAGGTGAGAGAGAAGAGAGGGAGAGAAGAGAGGGAGAGAGAGAGCGAGGAAAGATAGAGGAGAGAGGGAGAGAGAGAGAAGAGAAAGAAGAGAGATAGAGCAGAGAGAGGAGATAGAAGAGAGAGAGAGTGAGAGAGAGAGGCGAGAGAGAAGAGAGGGAGAGAGTGACAAAGAGGAGTGAGAGAAGAGATGAGAGAGAGGAGAGGGAGAGAGAGAGAGAGAGAGAGGAGCGGAGGAGAGATGGAAGCTTTGGGAGAGTGAGAGAGAGAGAAGGAGGAGGAAGGGGCGGAGTAGAGATGGGAGCTTGGGGAGAGTGAGAGAGAGAGGAGGAGGAAGGGACAGAGGAGAGATGGGAGGTTTGGGACAGTGAGAGAGAGAGAGAATAGAGAGAGAAGAGAGAGAGAGAGAGACAGAGAGAGGAGCAGAGGAGAGATGAGAGCTTTGGAAGAGTGAGAGAGAGAGAGAAGGAGGAGGAAGGGGCGGAGTAGAGATGGGAGCTTTGGGAGAGAGAGAGAGTGAGAGAGAGAGAAGAGAGGGAGAGAGAGGAGAGAGAGAGGGAGGAGAGAGAGAGAGGGAGAGAGAGGAGAGAGGAGAGAGGGAGAGAGAGAGGAGATAGAGAGAGAGAGAAGAAGGAGGAGGAGGGGGAAAGGAGAGATGGGAGCTTTGGAAGAGTAAGAGAGAGAGAAGGAGGAGGAAGGGGGGTAGTAGAGTTGGGAGCTTTGGGAGAGAGAGAGAGTGAGAGAGAGGGAGAGAGAAGAGAGGGAGAGAGAGAGGAGAGAGAGGGAGGAGAGAGAAAGAGGGAGAGAGAGAGGGAGAGAGAGAGGGAGAGAGAGGAGAGAGAGAGAGAAGAGAGATGGGAGAGGAGAGAGAGGAGAGAGAGAAGAGAGGAGAGAGGGAGAGAAGAGAGGGAGAGAGGGAGAGAGAGAAGAGATGAGAGAGAGGAGAGGGAGAGAGAGAGAGAGAGAGAGAGGAGCGGAGGAGAGATGGAAGCTTTGGGAGAGTGAGAGAGAGAGAAGGAGGAGGAAGGGGCGGAGTAGAGATGGGAGCTTGGGGAGAGTGAGAGAGAGAGGAGGAGGAAGGGACAGAGGAGAGATGGGAGGTTTGGGACAGTGAGAGAGAGAGAGAATAGAGAGAGAAGAGAGAGAGAGAGAGACAGAGAGAGGAGCAGAGGAGAGATGAGAGCTTTGGAAGAGTGAGAGAGAGAAGGAGGAGGAAGGGGCGGAGTAGAGATGGGAGCTTTGGGAGAGAGAGAGAGTGAGAGAGAGAGAAGAGAGGGAGAGAGAGGAGAGAGAGAGGGAGGAGAGAGAGAGAGGGAGAGAGAGGAGAGAGGGAGAGAGAGAGGAGATAGAGAGAGAGAGAGAGAAGAAGGAGGAGGAGGGGAAAGGAGAGATGGGAGCTTTGGAAGAGTAAGAGAGAGAGAAGGAGGAGGAAGGGGGGTAGTAGAGTTGGGAGCTTTGGGGGAGAGAGAGAGTGAGAGAGAGGGAGAGAGAAGAGAGGGAGAGAGAGAGGAGAGAGAGGGAGGAGAGAAAGAGGGAGAGAGAGAGGGAGAGAGAGAGGGAGAGAGAGGAGAGAGAGAGAAGAGAGATGAGAGAGGAGAGAGAGAAGAGAGGAGAGAGGGAGAGAAGAGAGGGAGAGAGAGAAGAGAGAGAGAGAGAGAGAAAGGAGAGAGAGAGAGGAGAGAGAGGGAGAGAGAGAAGAGAAAGAAGAGAGAGGAGAGAGAGGAGATAGAAGAGAGTGAGAGAGAGAGGGCGAGAGAGAAGAGAGGGAGAGAGTGACAAAGAGGAGAGAGAGAAGAGAGAGAGAGAGAGGGAGAAGAAGGAGGAAGAGGGGTCGGAGGAGAGATGGGAGCTTTGGAAGAGTGAGAGAGAGAGAAGGAGGAGGAAAGGGCGGAGTAGAGATGGGAGCTTTGGGAGAGAGAAAGAGAGAGAGAGAGAAGAGAGGGAGAGGGAGAGAGAGAGGGAGGAGAAAGACAGGGAGAGAGAGGAGAGGGAAGAGAGTAAAGAGAGAGGAGAGAAGAGAGAGGAGAGAGAGGGGAGAGAGAGAAGAGAGAGGAGAGAGAGAAGAGAGGAGAGAGAGAAGAGAGGAGAGAGAGAGAGGGAGAGAAGAGAGGGAGAGAGCGAAGAGAGGGAGAGAGAGAGGAGGGAGAGATGAGAGAGGGAGAGAGGCGAGAGAGAGGGAGAGAGAGAAGAGAAAGGAGAGAGAGGAGGGAGAGAGGAGAGAGAGAGGAGAGAGAGAGAAAAGAGGGAGAGAGAGAAGAGAGGGAGAGAGAGGGGAGACAGAGAGAGAGAGAGAAGAGGGAGGATAGAGAGATGAGAGAGAAGAGAGAGAGAGGAGAGAGAGAGGGGGAGAGAGTGACAAAGAGGAGAGAGAGAAGAGAGGGAGAGAGGAGACAGAGGAGAGGGAGAGAGAGAGAGAAGGAGGAGGAAGGGGCGGAGGAGAGATGGGAGCTTTAGGAGAGCGTGAGAGAGAGGAGGAGGAAGGGATAGAGGAGAGATGGGAGGTTTGGGAGAGAGAGAGGGTGAGAGAGAGAGAGAAGAGAGGGAGAGAGGAGGGAGAAGAGAGAGACAGAGAGAGAGAGAGAGAGAAGGAGGAGCCTGGGGAGAGGAGAGATGGGAGCTTTGGGAGAGTGAGAGAGAGAGAGAGAGAGAAAGAGAGAGAGAGAGAGAGAGAGAAGAGAGAGACAGAGGAGCGGAGGAGAGATGGGAGCTTTGGAAGAGTGAGAGAGAGAGAGGAGGAGGAGGAAGGGGCGGAGTAGAGATGGGAGCTTTGGGAGAGAGAGTGAGAGAGTGAGAGAGAGAGAGAGCAGAGAGGGAGAGAGAGGAGAGAGAGAGGGAGGAGAGAGAGAGAGAGAGAGGAAGAGAGAGGAGAGAGGGATAGAAAGGAGAGAGAGGAGATAGCGAGGTAGGGAGAGAGAGAGAAGAAGGAGGATGAGGGGTCGGAGGAGAGATGGGAGCTTTGGAAGAGTGAGAGAGAGAGAAGGAGGAGGAAGGGGCGGAGTAGAGATGGGAGCTTTGGGAGAGAGAGAGTGAGAGAGAGAAGAGAGGGAGAGAGAGAGGAGAGAGAGAGGGAGGAGAGAGAGAGGGAGGAGAGAGAGGGAGAGAGGGAGAGAGAAGAGAGGGAGAGAGAGTAGAGAGAGGGAGGAGAGAGAGAAAGAGAGAGAGAGGGAGAGAGAGAGAGGGAGAGAGAGGAGAGAGAGAGGAGAGAGAGAAGAGAGATGAGAGAGGAGAGAGAGAAGGGAGGAGAGAGGGAGAGAAGAGAGGGAGGAGAGAAGAGAGGGAGAGAGAGAGAAAGGAGAGAGGGAGAGAGAGGAGAGAGAGAGAGAGGTAGAGAGAGAGAGAAGAGAGAGGGGAGAGAGGAGATAGAAGAGAGTGAGAGAGAGAGGCGAGAGAGAAGAGAGGGAGAGAGTGACAAAGAGGAGAGAGAGGAGAGGGAGAGAGAGAGAGAGAGGAGCGGAGGAGAGATGGGAGCTTTGGGAGAGTGAGAGAGAGAGAAGGAGGAGGAAGGGACGGAGGAGAGATGAGAGCTTTGGGAGAGTGAGAGAGAGACAGAGAAGTAGGAGGAGGGGCGGAGGAGAGATGGGAGCTTTGGGAGAGAAAGAGAGAGAGAGAGAAGGAGGAGGAGGGGGCGGGGAGAGATGGGAGGTTTGGGGGAGAGAGAGAGAGACAGAGAAGGAGGAGGAAGGGGCGGAGGAGAGATGGGAGCTTTGGGAGAGAGAGCGATAGAGAGAGAAGGATGAGGAAGAGGCGGAGGAGAGATGAAAGCTTTGGGAAAGAGAGAGAGAGAGAGAAGGTGGAGGAGGGGGTGGAGGAGAGTTGGGAGAGAGAGAGAGAAGGAGGAGGAAGGGGGGAGGAGAGATGGGTGCTCTGGGAGAGTGAGAGAGAGAGAGAGAGAGAAGGAGGAGGGAGGGGTGGAGGAGAGATGGGAGCTTTGGGAGAGTGAGAGAGAGAGGGAAGGAGGAGGGAGGGGCTGATGAGAGATGATAGCTTTGGGAGAGAGAGAGAGAGTGAAGGAGGAGGAAGGGGTGGAGGAGAGATGGGAGCTTTGGGAGAGTGAGAGAGAAGGAGGATGAAGGGGTGGAGGAGAGATGGGAGCTTTGGGAGAGTGAGAGAGAGAGGGAAGGAGGAGGGAGGGGCGGAGGAGAGATGCTAGCTTTGGGAGAGAGAGAGAGAGTGAAAGAGGAGGAAGGGGCGGAGGAGAGATGGGAGCTTTGGGAGAGAGTGAGAGAGAGAGAGGAGGAGGAGGAAGGGGGAGGAGAGATAGGAGCTTTGGAAGAGTGAGAGATAGACAGTGAGAGAGAAGAGAGGGAGAGAGAGGAGAGAGAGAGGGAGGAGAGAGAGGGAGAGTGAGAGAGAGGAGAGAGAGAGGGAGAGAGAGGCGAGAGAGGAGATAGAGAGGGAGGGAGAGAGAGAGGAAGGAGGAGGAGGGATCGGAGGAGAGATGGGAGCTTTGGAAGAGTGAGAGAGAGAGAAGGAGGAGGAAGGGGCGGAGTAGAGATGGGAGCTTTGGGAGAGAGAGAGAGGAGAGAGAGAGGAGAGAGGGAGGAGAGAGAGAGGGAGAGAGAGGAGAGAGAGAAGAGAGAGGAGAGAGAGAGAAGAGAGGGAGAGAGAGGAGAGAGAGAGGGGGAGAGAAGAGAGGGAGAGAGAGAAGAGAGGGAAGAGAGAGAAGAGAGGAGAGAGAGAAGAGAGAGGAGAGAGAGAGAAGAGAGAGAAGAGAGGAGAGAGAGAGAGGGAGAGATGAGAGGAGAGAGGGAGGAGAGAGGGAGGAGAGAGAGAGGGAGAGAGAGGAGAGAGAGAAGAGAGAGGAGAGAGGGAGAGAGAGGAGAGAGAGAGAGGGAGAGAGAGAGAAGAGAAAGAAGAGAGAGAGAGCAGAGAGAGGAGATAGAAGAGAGAGAGAGTGAGAGAGAGAGGCGAGAGAGAAGAGAGGGAGAGAGTGACAAAGAGGAGTGAGAGAAGAGATGAGAGAGAGAGAGAGAGAGAGACTGAGAGAGGAGCGGAGGAGAGATGGAAGCTTTGGGAGAGTGAGAGAGAGAGAAGGAGGAGGAAGGGGCGGAGTAGAGATGGGAGCTTGGGGAGAGTGAGAGAGAGAGGAGGAGGAAGGGACAGAGGAGAGATGGGAGGTTTGGGACAGTGAGAGAGAGAGAGAGAGAGAGAGAGAATAGAGAGAGAAGAGAGAGAGAGAGAGAGAGAGAGAGACAGAGAGAGGAGCAGAGGTGAGATAGGAGCTTTGGAAGAGTGAGAGAGAGAGAGAAGGAGGAGGAAGGGGCGGAGTAGAGATGGGAGCTTTGGGAGAGAGAGAGAGGAGAGAGAGAGGAGAGAGGGAGGAGAGAGAGAGGGAGAGAGAGGAGAGAGAGAAGAGAGAGGAGAGAGAGAGAAGAGAGGGAGAGAGAGGAGAGAGAGAAGAGAGAGGAGAGAGAGAGAAGAGAGAGAAGAGAGAGAAGAGAGGAGAGAGAGAGGGGGAGAGAAGAGAGGGAGAGAGAGAAGAGAGGGAAGAGAGAAGAGAGGAGAGAGAGAAGAGAGAGGAGAGAGAGAGAAGAGAGAGAAGAGAGGAGAGAGAGAGAGGGAGAGATGAGAGGGAGAGAAGAGAGGGAGAGAGAGAGCGAGGAAAGAGAGAGGAGAGAGGGAGAGAGAGGAGAGAGAGAGAGGGAGAGAGAGAGAAGAGAAAGAAGAGAGAGAGAGCAGAGAGAGGAGATAGAAGAGAGAGAGAGTGAGAGAGAGAGGCGAGAGAGAAGAGAGGGAGAGAGTGACAAAGAGGAGTGAGAGAAGAGATGAGAGAGAGAGAGAGAGAGAGAGAGACTGAGAGAGGAGCGGAGGAGAGATGGAAGCTTTGGGAGAGTGAGAGAGAGAGAAGGAGGAGGAAGGGGCGGAGTAGAGATGGGAGCTTGGGGAGAGTGAGAGAGAGAGGAGGAGGAAGGGACAGAGGAGAAATGGGAGGTTTGGGACAGTGAGAGAGAGAGAGAGAGAGAGAGAGAATAGAGAGAGAAGAGAGAGAGAGAGAGAGAGAGAGACAGAGAGAGGAGCAGAGGTGAGATAGGAGCTTTGGAAGAGTGAGAGAGAGAGAGAAGGAGGAGGAAGGGGCGGAGTAGAGATGGGAGCTTTGGGAGAGAGAGAGAGTGAGAGAGAGAGAAGAGAGGGAGAGAGAGGAGAGAGAGAGGGAGGAAAGAGAGAGAGGGAGAGAGAGGAGAGAGGGAAAGAGAGAGGAGATAGAGAGGGAGAGAGAGAGAGAGAAGAAGGAGGAGGAGGGATCGGAGGAGAGATGGGAGCTTTGGAAGAGTAAGAGAGAGAGAAGGAGGAGGAAGGGGGGAAGTAGAGTTGGGAGCTTTGGGAGAGAGAGAGAGAGAGAGAGAGAGAGAGAGGGAGAGAGAAGAGAGGGAGAGAGAGAGGAGAGAGAGGGAGGAGAGAGAAACAAAGAGAGAGAGAGGGAGAGAGAGGGAGAGAGAGGAGAGAGAGAGAAGAGAGATGAGAGAGGAGAGAGAGAAGAGAGGAGAGAGGGAGAGAAGAGAGGGAGAGAGGGAGAGAGAGAAGAGAGGGAGAGAGAGAGAAAGGAGAGAGAGAGAGGAGAGAGAGGGAGAGAGAGAGAGAAGACAGAGGAGAGAGAGGAGAGAGAGGCGATAGAAGAGAGTGAGAGAGAGAGGGGCGAGAGAGAAGAGAGGGAGAGAGTGACAAAGAGGAGAGAGAGAAGAGAGAGAGAGAGGGAGAAGAAGGAGGAAGAGGGGTCGGAGGAGAGATGGGAGCTTTGGAAGAGTGAGAGAGAGAGAAGGAGGAGGAAAGGGCGGAGTAGAGATGGGAGCTTTGGGAGAGAGAAAGAGAGAGAGAGAGAAGAGAGGGAGACAGAGAGGAGAGAGAGAGGGAGGAGAAAGAGAGGGGGAGAGAGGAGAGGGAAGAGAGTAAAGAGAGAGGAGAGAGAGAGTAGAGAGAGAGAAGAGAGAGGAGAGAGAGAGGAGAGAGAGGAGAGAGAAGAGAGGAGAGAGAGAAGAGAGGAGAGAGAGAGGGAGAGAAGAGAGGGAGAGAGCGAAGAGAAGGAGAGAGAGAGGAGGGAGAGATGAGAGAGGGAGAGAGACGAGAGAGAGAGAGGGAGAGAGAGAGAGAGAAGAGAAAGAAGAGAGAGGAGGGAGAGAGGAGAGAGAGAGGAGAGAGAGAGAAAAGAGGGGTAGAGAGAAGAGAGGGAGAGAGAGGGGAGACAGAGAAAGAGAGAGAGAGAGAGAAGAGGGAGGATAGAGAGATGAGAGAGAAGAGAGAGGAGAGAGAGAGGGGGAGAGAGTGACAAAGAGGAGAGAGAGAAGAGAGGGAGAGAGGAGACAGAGGAGACGGAGAGAGAGAGAGAAGGAGGAGGAAGGGGCGGAGGAGAGATGGGAGCTTTAGGAGAGTGTGAGAGAGAGGAGGAGGAAGGGATAGAGGAGAGATGGGAGGTTTGGGAGAGAGAGAGAAGGAGAGAGTGAGAGAGAGAGAGAAGAGAGGGAGAGAGGAGGGAGAAGAGAGAGAGAGAGAGAGAGAGAGAGAGAGAGAGAGAAGGAGGAGCCTGGGGAGAGGAGAGATGGGAGCTTTGGGAGAGTGAGAGAGAGAGAGAGAGAAAGAGAGAGAGAGAGAGAGGGAGAGAGAGAGAGAGAAGAGAGAGACAGAGAGAGGAGCGGAGGAGAGATGGGAGCTTTGGAAGAGTGAGAGAGAGAGAGGAGGAGGAGGAAAGGGCGGAGTAGAGATGGGAGCTTTGGGAGAGAGAGCGAGAGAGTGAGAGAGAGAGCAGAGAGGGAGAGAGAGGGAGGAGAGAGAGAGAGAGCGGAAGAGAGAGGAGAGAGGGATAGAAAGGAGAGAGAGGAGATAGCGAGGTAAGGAGAGAGAGAGAAGAAGGAGGATGAGGGGTCGGAGGAGAGATGGGAGCTTTGGAAGAGTGAGAGAGAGAGAAGGAGGAGGAAGGGGCGGAGTAGAGATGGGAGCTTTGGGAGAGAGAGAGAGAGAGAGAGAGAGAGAAGAGAGAGAGAGAGGGAGGAGAGAGAGAGGGAGAGAGAGAGAGAGGAGAGGGAGGAGAGAGAGAGCGAGAGAGGGGGAGAGAGAGAGGAGAGAGAGAGGAGAGAGAGAAGAGAGGAGAGAGGGAGAGAGAGAAGAGAGGGAGAGAGAGAAGAGAGGGAGAGAGAGAGAGGAGAGAGAGAGGAGACAGGGAGAGAGAGGAGAGAGGGAGAGAGAGAGAGAAGAGAAAGAAGAGAGAGAGGAGGGAGAGGAGATAGAAGAGAGTGAGAGAGAGAGAGAAGCGAGTGAGAAGAGAGTGAGAGAGAGAGAGGAGAGAGAGAAGCGAGTGAGAAGAGAGGGAGAACGTGACAAAGAGGAGAGATAGAAGAGAGGGAGAGAGGAGAGAGAGGAGAGGGAAAGAGAGAGACAGAGAGAGGAGCGGAGGAGAGATGGGAGCTTTGGGAGAGTGAGAGAGAGAGAAGGGGGAGGAAGGGGCGGAGGACAGATGAGAGCTTTGGGAGAGTGAGAGAGAGACAGAGAAGGAGGCGGAGGGGCGGAGGAGAGATGGCAGCTTTGGGAGAGAGAGAGAGAGAGAGAGAGAGACAGAGAAGGAGGAGGAAGGGGCGGAGGAGAGATGGGAGCTTTGAGAGAGAGAGAGAGAGAAGGAGGATGAAGAGGCGGAGGAGAGATCAAAGCTTTGGGAGAGAGAGAGAGAGAAGGAGGAGGAGGGGTGGAGGAGAGTTGGGAGAGAGAGAGAGAGAGAGAAGGAGGAGGAAGGGGGGAGGAGAGATGGGTGCTCTGGGAGAGAGAGAGAGAGAGAGAGAGAAGGAGGAGGAGGGGGCGGAGGGGAGATGGGAGCTTTGGGAGAGTGAGATAGAGAGTGAAGGAGGAGGGAGGGGCGGAGGAGAGATGCTAGCTTTGGGAAAGAGAGACAGAGTGAAGGAGGAGGAAGGGGCGGAGGAGAGATGGGAGCTTTGGGAGAGTGAGAGAGAAGTAGGATGAAGGGGCGGAGGAGAGATGGGAACTTTGGGAGAGAGAGAGAGAAGGAGGAGGAAGAGGCGGAGGAGAGATGGGTGCTTTGGGAGAGTGAGAGAGAGAGTGAGAGAGGGTAGGAGGAGGGGGCGGAGGAGGGATGGGAGCTTTAGGAGAGAGAGAGAAGGAGGAGGAAGAGGCGGAGGAGAGATGGGAGCTTTGAGAGAGAGTGAGAGAGAGAGAGAAGGAGGAGGAAGGGGGAGGAGAGATGGGAGCTTTGGAAGAGTGAGAGAGAGACAGTGAGAGAGAGAGAGAGGACGAGAGAGGAGAGAGAGAGGAGAGGGAGAGAGAGGAGAGAGAGGAGATAGAGAGGGAGGGAGAGAGAGAAGAAGGAGGAGTAAGTGTCGGAGGAGAGATGTTAGCTTTGGAAGAGTGAGAGAAAGAGAAGGAGGAGGAAGGGGCGTAGTAGAGATGGGAGCTTTGGGAGAGAGAGAGAGTGAGAGAGAGAGAGGAGAGAGAGAGGGAGGAGAGAGAGAGGGAGAGAGAGGAGGGAGAGAGGGAGAGACAGGAGAGAGGAGAGAGAGAGGAGAGAGAGAGAAGAGAGAGAAGAGAGGAGAGAGAGAGAGAGAGGGGGAGAAGAGAGGGAGAGAGAGGAGAGAGGAGAGAGAGAGAGGGGGAGAAGAGAGAGAGAGAGAGAGGAACGAGAGAGGAGAGAGGGAGAGAGAGGAGAGAGAGGGAGAGAGAGAAGAGAAAGAAGAGAGAGGAGAGAGAGAGGAGAGAGAGGAGATAGAAGAGAGAGAGAGAGAGAGAGAGAGAGAGAGGAGAGAGAGAGGCGAGAGAGAAGAGAGGGAGAGAGTGACGAAGAGGAGTGAGAGAAGAGAGGAGAGAGAGGTGAGGGGAAGAGAGAGAGAGAGACAGAGAGAGGAGCGGAGGAGAGATGGGAGCTTTGGGAGAGTGAGAGAGAGAGAAGGAGGAGGAAGGGGCGGAGTAGAGATGGGAGATTTGGGACAGTGAGAGAGAGCGTGAGAGAGAGAAGAGAGAGAGAGAGGAGAGAGAGAGAGAGAGCGAAGGAGGAGCCAGGGGAGAGGAGAGGTGGGAGCTTTGGGAGAGTGAGAGAGAGAGAGAGAGAGAGAGAGAGAGAGAGAGAGAGAGAGAGAGAGAGAGAGAGAGAGAATAGAGAGAGAAGAGAGAGCGAGACAGAGAGGAGCAGAGGAGAGATGGGAGCTTTGGAAGAGTGAGAGAGAGAGAAGGAGGAGGAAGGGGCGGAGTAGAGATGGGAGCTTTGGGAGAGAGAGTGAGAGAGAGAGAAGAGAGGGAGAGAGAGGAGAGAGGGAGAGAGAGAGGAGATAGAGAGGGAGGGAGAGAGAGAAGAAGGAGGAGGAGGGGTCGGAGGAGAGATGGGAGCTTTGGAAGAGTAAGAGAGAGAGAAGGAGGAGGAAGGGGCGAAGTAGAGATGGGAGCTTTGGGAGAGAGAGAGATGGTGAGGGAGAGGGAGAGAGAAGAGAGGGAGAGAGAGAGAGAAGCGAGTGAGAAGAGAGTGAGTGAGAGAGAGGAGAGAGAGAAGCGAGTGAGAAGAGAGGGAGAACGTGACAAAGAGGAGAGATAGAAGAGAGGGAGAGAGAGGAGAGGGAAAGAGAGAGACAGAGAGAGGAGCGGAGGAGAGATGGGAGCTTTGGGAGAGTGAGAGAGAGAGAAGGGGGAGGAAGGGGCGGAGGAGAGATGAGAGCTTTGGGAGAGTGAGAGAGAGACAGAGAAGGAGGCGGAGGGGCGGAGGAGAGATGGCAGCTTTGGGAGAGAGAGAGAGAGAGAGAAGGAGGAGGAGGGGGCGGGGGACAGATGAGAGCTTTGGGAGAGAGAGAGAGAGAGAGAGAGAGAGAGAGAGAGAGAGACAGAGAAGGAGGAGGAAGGGGCGGAGGAGAGATGGGAGCTTTGAGAGAGAGAGAGAGAGAGAAGGAGGATGAAGAGGCGGAGGAGAGATCAAAGCTTTGGGAGAGAGAGAGAGAGAGAGAAGGAGGAGGAGGGGTGGAGGAGAGTTGGGAGAGAGAGAGAGAGAGAGAAGGAGGAGGAAGGGGGGAGGAGAGATGGGTGCTCTGGGAGAGAGAGAGAGAGAGAGAGAGAAGGAGGAGGAGGGGGCGGAGGGGAGATGGGAGCTTTGGGAGAGTGAGATAGAGAGTGAAGGAGGAGGGAGGGGCGGAGGAGAGATGCTAGCTTTGGGAAAGAGAGACAGAGTGAAGGAGGAGGAAGGGGCGGAGGAGAGATGGGAGCTTTGGGAGAGTGAGAGAGAAGTAGGATGAAGGGGCGGAGGAGAGATGGGAACTTTGGGAGAGAGAGGGAGATGGAGGAGGAAGAGGCGGAGGAGAGATGGGTGCTTTGGGAGAGTGAGAGAGAGAGTGAGAGAGGGTAGGAGGAGGGGGCGGAGGAGGGATGGGAGCTTTAGGAGAGAGAGAGAAGGGGGAGGAAGAGGCGGAGGAGAGATGGGAGCTTTGAGAGAGAGTGAGAGAGAGAGAGAAGGAGGAGGAAGGGGGAGGAGAGATGGGAGCTTTGGAAGAGTGAGAGAGAGACAGTGAGAGAGAGAGAGAGGACGAGAGAGGAGAGAGAGAGGAGAGGGAGAGAGAGGAGAGAGAGGAGATAGAGAGGGAGGGAGAGAGAGAAGAAGGAGGAGTAAGTGTCGGAGGAGAGATGTTAGCTTTGGAAGAGTGAGAGAAAGAGAAGGAGGAGGAAGGGGCGTAGTAGAGATGGGAGCTTTGGGAGAGAGAGAGAGTGAGAGAGAGAGAGGAGAGAGAGAGGGAGGAGAGAGAGAGGGAGAGAGAGGAGAGAGAGAGGGAGAGAGGGAGAGACAGGAGAGAGGAGAGAGAGAGGAGAGAGAGAGAAGAGAGAGAAGAGAGGAGAGAGAGAGAGAGGGGGAGAAGAGAGGGAGAGAGAGGAGAGAGGAGAGAGAGAGAGGGGGAGAAGAGAGAGAGAGAGGAACGAGAGAGGAGAGAGGGAGAGAGAGGAGAGAGAGGGAGAGAGAGAAGAGAAAGAAGAGAGAGGAGAGAGAGAGGAGAGAGAGGAGATAGAAGAGAGAGAGAGAGAGAGAGAGAGAGAGGAGAGAGAGAGGCGAGAGAGAAGAGAGGGAGAGAGTGACGAAGAGGAGTGAGAGAAGAGAGGAGAGAGAGGTGAGGGGAAGAGAGAGAGAGAGACAGAGAGAGGAGCGGAGGAGAGATGGGAGCTTTGGGAGAGTGAGAGAGAGAGAAGGAGGAGGAAGGGGCGGAGTAGAGATGGGAGGTTTGGGACAGTGAGAGAGAGCGTGAGAGAGAGAAGAGAGAGAGAGAGGAGAGAGAGAGAGAGAGAGAGCGAAGGAGGAGCCAGGGGAGAGGAGAGATGGGAGCTTTGGGAGAGTGAGAGAGAGAGAGAGAGAGAGAGAGAGAGAGAGAGAGAATAGAGAGAGAAGAGAGAGCGAGACAGAGAGGAGCAGAGGAGAGATGGGAGCTTTGGAAGAGTGAGAGAGAGAGAAGGAGGAGGAAGGGGCGGAGTAGAGATGGGAGCTTTGGGAGAGAGAGTGAGAGAGAGAGAAGAGAGGGAGAGAGAGGAGAGAGGAGAGAGGGAGAGAGAGAGGAGATAGAGAGGGAGGGAGAGAGAGAAGAAGGAGGAGGAGGGGTCGGAGGAGAGATGGGAGCTTTGGAAGAGTAAGAGAGAGAGAAGGAGGAGGAAGGGGCGAAGTAGAGATGGGAGCTTTGGGAGAGAGGGTGAGGGAGAGGGAGAGAGAAGAGATGGAGAGAGAGGAGAGAGAGAGAGGAAAGAGAGAGAGAGGAGAGAGAGAGAGGGAGAGAGAGAGAGAGGACGAGAGAGGAGAGAGAGAGGAGAGAGAGAGAGGAGATAGAGAAAAGAGATGAGAGAGGAGAGAGAGAAGAGAGAAGAGAGGGAGAGAAGAGAGGGAGAGAGGGAGAGAGAGAAGAGAGGGAGAGAGAGAGAAAGGAGAGAGGGAGAGAGAGGAGAGAGAGAGAGAGGGAGAGAGAGAAGAGAAAGAAGAGAGAGGAGATAGAAGAGAGTGGGAGAGGAGAGAGAGAGGTGAGAGAGAAGAGAGGGAGAGAGTGAAAGGAGAGAGAGAAGAGAGGGGGAGAGAGAAGAGAGGGAGAGAGAGAGAGAGAGAGGAGCGGAGGAGCGATGGGAGCTTTGGGAGAGTGAGAGAGAGAGAAGGAGGAGGAAGGGGCGGAGGAGAGATGAGAGCTTTGGGAGAGTGAGAGAGAGACAGAGAAGGAGGAGGAGGGGCGGAGGAGAGATGGGAGCTGTGGGAGAGAAAGAGAGAGAGAGAGAGAGAGAGAGAGAAGGAGGAGGAGGGTCGGGGGAGGGATGGGAGCTTTGGGAGAGAGAGAGACAGAGAAGGAGGAGGAAGGGGCGGAGGAGAGATTGGAGCTTTGAGAGAGAGAGAGAGAGAAGGATGAGGAAGAGGCGGAGGAGAGATGAAAGCTTTGGGAAAGAGAGAGAGAAGGAGGAAGAGGGGGTGGAGGAGAGTTGGGAGAGAGAGAGAGAGAGAAGGAGGAGGAAGGGGGAGGAGAGATGGGTGCTCTGGGAGAGTGAGAGAGAGAGAGAGAGAGAGAGAGAGAGAAGGAGGAGGAGGAAGGGGCGGAGTAGAGATGGGAGCTTTGGGAGAGTGAGAGAGAGGGAAGGAGGAGGGAGGGGCGGAGGAGAGATGCTAGCTTTGGGAGAGAGAGAGAGAGTGAAGGAGGAGGAAGGGGCGGAGGAGAGATGGGAGCTTTGGGAGAGTGAGAGAGAAGGAGGATGAAGGGGCGGAGGAGAAATGGGAGCTTTGGGAGAGAGAGCGAGAGAGAGAGAAGAGAGGGAGGAGAGAGAGGGAGAGGGAGAGAGAGGGGAGAGAGAGAGGGAGAGAGAGGAGGGAGAGGAGATAGAGAGGGAGGGAGAGAGAGAGAGAGAAGGAGGAGGAGGGGTCGGAGGAAAGATGGGAGCTTTGGAAGAGTGAGAGAGAAGGAAGGGGCGGAGTAGAGATGGGAGCTTTGGGAGAGAGAGAGAGAGAGAGTGAGAGAGTGGGAGGAGAGAGAGAGGGAGAGAGAAGAGAGGGAGAGAGAGAGAGGGAGAGACAGGAGAGAGGAGAGAGAGAGGAGAGAGAGAAGAGAGGGAGAGAGTGACAAAGACGAGTGAGAGAAGAGAGGAGAGAGAGGAGAGGGAGAGAGAGAGAGAGAGAGAGAGAGAGAGAGAGAGAGAGACAGAGGGGGTCATTCTGACCTCGGCGGTAAAAGGCGCTTACCGCCGGTCAGAAGACCGCCATAACACCGCCGCGGCCGCGGAAAGCTGCCACGGTCATTCTGACCCACAACGGCCAAACCTCCAAAAATCCGACCTCCACTGCAGGCCGCCACATCACCGGGCAGCGATAAACTGGAGATGACCAAACCTCCACCGTCACGCCAACAGAAATACGCCCATGCCATTTCGACCCACGAATCAACGCGGCGGGCTTTCCAACGCGGTATTCCATTGGCGGTACACACCGCCGCAGTCAAAATACACACACAGCACCAAAACACAGGCACATTGGACAATTACAAATACACACACCTGATACACATACACAACCCACTCCCACACAATCAATCAACTATAAAACACACCCCCACATCACCCACAAACCCCTACGACCACAATTACTGAGAGAAGGAGAGAGAGACACAGCAGACAATCCATAGCAATACACACTGAGGCACACTACACCATCACACACACCACATAGTAGCACAAAGCACCACACACCAACATACTCATCATCACATACACCACCCCACACCTCACCCACACCACCCCATGGCACCCCAAAGGCACCCACGCTTTTCGGACCAAGAACTCCGGGTCATGGTGGAGGAAATCCTAAGAGTGGACCCCCAGCTCTTCGGCTCACAGGTGCAGCACACCAGTATAGCTAGGAAGGCGGAGCTATGGCAGCGGATCGTGGACAGGGTCAACGCGGTGGGACAGCATCCCAGGAATAGGGAGGACATCCGCAAACGATGGAACGACGACTCGATGGTCTCCAGGCACAACATCGTGGTCCAGAAGACTGGCGGCGGACCCCCACCCACCCCTCCCGAATTTACATCATGGGAGCAAGAGGTCTTCAACATCCTGCATCCTCAGGGCCTCGCAGGAGTAGCCGGAGGAATGGACTCTGGTAAGTCCAATCTCAACTACTATATCCCCCCCACCCCACCAGCATGCCAACCCACACCCCCACCCTCACCCCCAACCCCCCAGCACACATCCTCCCTGACAATGTCTCACCAGCACAACCCACCCATCCCAACACCAACTCCTGCATGCCAACACAATCCATGGACACCCATCACCCAAGCATGACCACTGCACTTACCCCCCCCCCCACTAACTACCCTCACAACACCTCCCTCAAGGGAATGCCTGCACTGGGGGACGAGGGCACCCATAACACGCACGCCATTGCACACACAGAAACAATAACCAAACTCTCTTACCCCATGCAGGACCCGAACGCCAACACACCAGCCAGGAGGGTCCAGAAATGTCCATCCCACCTCCGGAACAGGCCCACAGTGAGGACAGCAGCTCTGTCGACACTGAACCTGATGACCAGCCCGGACCATCGGGGACCTCTGGGCAGTCGGTTCCCCTCAGGCAGCCACAGGCCACACCAGACCCGACCCCCTCTGCCAACACCAGCACAGCTCCCACCCAGCGGGCCCATGCCTCTGTCTCTAGGACACGTCAATCAGCGGTGTGTCTGCCACTACAGGGCACCCAGGCTAACCCAACACCCCAACAACAACAGGGACCTGGGGGCAGTGGGAGCGGGCACACCGTCCAGGAGACAGAGGCCGGGGGAAACCGGGCAGCTCGGAGGGCTGCTGTGCGACAGGGGGGGGAGGAGAGGCCCAGGGAACCCACTCTCCAAGAGGCCCTCACCACCATCATGGGGGCCTACCACCACTCCCAAGAGACGATGGCGACGGTACTGGCCAGGTTCACGGAGATCCAGGCACAGCAGGAGGAACGCTACATGGGGGTCAGGGAGGAGCTGAGAATCATTGGGACCGCAATGGGGACCATCGCCCTGGCCCTCAACAGGATAGAAGACGCGTTGCGGGACCATGTGGCACCACACAGGGCCCCTGTCACTAGCCCGGACCAGGAACAGCCTACCACCTCCTCCGGCGCTAGTGGACAGGAGGCCCCAACACCACGACAGGCCACCAGAACCCCACCTCCTGCTGAAGAACAACCACCCCGTAAGAGGAGCCTGAGATCCAAAAAAAAGACAGAGTAGGATGTCAAGACCCCCGCCAGCAGGACATACCCCCTGAACTCTTCCTACTGTCCCACATTGCCACCCTGTCCAACCATGAACTGCCTCTGCTCCATCCTTCCACAGGCAAAAGGACAATGCACCTGTGAGACTGAGAACTGGACTCTGCCATGGACATTACTCCACCCCCACCCATCACCCTTATAATCACATGTACCAATATCTAGCACTGTAAATAAATCACATATTGCACACAAATCAGTTTGGAGTCATGCTGTATTATTAGCAAATGTATTACATATTACTGTTCAATATCTGTTCTGTCAATTAGTGATGACAACATACCAATGTCAATACGCTGTAGTTCATGGGCAAACCAAGCAGAAGTCAGGCACTGAGTCATACAGCACTGAGAAGGGAAGGGAAAAACAAAAATTACCCAAATAGATCTGGTGGGAACTACAGAAAGTACAGATGCAGGAGGCTATAAGCAATTGTGAAATGGCGTGGGTGATTCTTACCTGGGTGTTACTGGAAATACTGTTGTATCACTCTGTCCCTATTGTCTGTGTCGTCCTCTGAGTCTTCCTCCTCTTCACTCTCCACAGGCTCCACGGCTTCTACAACACCACCATCTGGACCATCCTCCTGCAGGAAATGCACCTGGCGTCGCAAAGCCAGGTTGTGAAGCATACAGCACGCCACGATGATATGGCACACCTTCTTTGGTGAGTACATTAGGGATCCACCGGTCATATGCAGGCACCTAAACCTGGCCTTCAGGAGGCCAAAGGTTCGCTCAATCACCCTCCTAGTACGCCCATGGGCCTCATTGTAGCGTTCCTCTGCCCTTGTCCGGGGATTCCTCACTGGGGTCAGTAGCCACGGCAGGTTGGGGTAACCAGAGTCACCTATTAGCCACACACGTTGTCTCTGTAGCTGCTCCATCACATAGGGGATGCTGCTATTTCGCATCACATACGCGTCATGCACTGACCCTGGGAACTTGGCATTTACATGGGAGATGTACTGGTCAGCCAAACAGACCACCTGGACATTCATCGAATGATAACTTTTTCTGTTTCGGTACACCTGCTCATCGTCTTTTGGGGGTACCAAAGCCACATGGGTCCCATCAATGGCACCAATGATGTTGGGGATATGTCCAAGGGCATAGAAATCACCCTTCACTGTAGGCAAGTCACCCTCCTCTGGGAAAATGATGTAGCTCCGCATGAGTTTCATCAGGGCAGACAACACTCTGCTCAAAATCTTAGAAAACATAGGCTGAGACATTCCAGATGACATGGCCACTGTGGTCTGGAATGACCCACTTGCCAAAAAATGGAGGACTGACAAAACCTGCACCAGAGGGGGAATCCCTGTGGGTTGGCGGATGGGGGACATCAGGGCTGGCTCCAGCTGGGCACACAGTTCATGGATAGTGGCACGGTCAAGTCTGTATCGAAGTATTATATGGCGTTCTTCCATTGTCGACAGGTCCACCAGCGGTCGGTACACGCGAGGATTCCTCCTTCTCATCGCAAGTCCCAGCGGACGGTGCCTAGGAAGGACAACATGGAGCACAGAGTCAGCCAAACCACAGGTACGTACAGACAGCTTGCACAGTTAAAGAATGGCAATGGGTTGAAAGGCGTGTATGTGTGGCAATGCAAGGCCTAGGCCTGTGTGTCGCAGTCAAAATTAAGCCATGTATGCCCTTGAAATGGCGGCTGCCTGACCTGTGAAGTGGGACAATGGGATGTGAGGTCAATGCGCTGGCGGGGCACACCGTGGCGGTAGGCGGTCGAAGACCGCGGCGCAAAGCCGCATTGGTTAACATTGAAGCCTATGGGTTTCAGGAGCCAATGACGAAGTGCGCCGGCGGTCGCGGTACGCACCGCCGCGGTACGCACCGCCGCGGGCGTGACCGCCATTTTCTATCTGCTTAATCACTCGAGACCTGATCATCCACAGGAGAGGACCTATACTGCAAGTGCTGCTGTGACCTCGGTCTGGAAGATACAATGGCTGCTGCGACTGGGGAAAGGGCCCCTGCCTTCACGTCTGAAGAGTTGGAGAAGCTCGTGGATGGGGTCCTCCCCCAGTATGCGCTACTCTACGGTCCTCCAGACCAACAAGTGAGTACACCGGGTGCACATGGAATGGGCTATGCCTGTGTGGATTGGGGTGGATGTAAGTTGGTGGGGTGGGGGGCGAATGAGGAGTGCAACGCCCGACAGATGAGAGCATGTGCCATATGGCAAAGTTGGTGGGGGGGGCCAATTACATCTAACATGCAGGTCATTGATGATTTCCTCCTTTCCACCCTGTACATGTCAAATAGGTCAGCGCCCATCAGAAGATCGAGATTTGGCGTGCCATCGCCAAGGAAGTCCGGAACTTGGGGGTCCACAACAGACGGGGCACCCACTGCCGCAAGAGGTGGGAGGACATCCGCCGCGGAACAAGGAAGACCGCAGAAACACTGCTGGGGATGGCCTCCCAACCTAGGAGGGGTGCCAGTCGCACCATGACCCCCCTGATGTCCCGGATCCTGGCGGTGGCCTACCCTGAATTGGATGGGCGCTTTAAGACATCACAGCAGACACAAGGGGGTGAGTATCAGCACATTCTCCTATCTTTCTGCGCAGTGGAGGTGTCTGGGTGGGGGAGGAGGGCTGTGGGTGACATTAGGCCAGGGCGCTTTCTGTAGTGTAGTCCTCTCCCTTAGGCATGGCCCTGTGCCCCCGGCCCCCACCTCGGTAGGGTGACAAGTACAGCCATTGAAGGTCCAGCATCTCCCATGTGCGCGTTTGACGTCTCTTGGCCTGTTGTCTTAGTCAGTAGTACTGAGTAGTGTACCCCGAATGCGCGGCTTAGTGCATTAGGCACCTGTGTCTGTCCTCTCCGCCAACGGTGTTGACATTGCATGCACTCAACCTGGTCTTCTTTTTTCTCCCCCCACCCTTTCTCTTCATCTTCTTGTGCATCTGTGCATTAGCATCATCAGGCGGAGGAGATTTGGCATCGGAGCACGAGGGAGCTGCAGGACACAAGGCCCCGGTGGGCCCAGGAACAGACACCGAGGGCACCAGTGATCCGGAGGGCGAGGGGAGCACCACGACGGGGACCGCTGGTGAGAGCAGCGAAAGCGACACGTCCTCGGATGGGAGCTCCCTAGGGGTGGCGGCAACATCCGTGCCCCCGCCTCTACAGGTACAGCCGCCACCCAGCGCACCAGCCCCGCTCTCCCAGCAGCCCCTCAGTCTTCGCTCCGTGCCCGTTCGCCCAGGAAGGCGCGCGTCTCCTTCGCCCCAGGCACCTCAGCCCCTGCCCCTGTTGCCCCTGCTGCCCTCAGTGCGGAGCTCATTGACCTGGTAAGGACGCTCATTGTTGGGCAGACGACCCTTTTGAATGCCATCCAGGGTGTGCAAAGGGAGGTGCAACAGAGCAATGCGTACCTGGAGGGCATTCATTCGGGTCAGGCTGCCCATCAACGAGCGTTCACTGCTCTGGCCTCAGCACTGACGGCAGCCATTGTCCCTGTTTCCAGCCTCCCTCTTCTTACTGCCTCCAGCCTTTCTCTGTCTCCTGTTCCTCAGCCTATCCCATCCACACCATCAGACCAGCCTGCACACACCTCAACACCCAAGAGCAGCTCATCCAAACACAAGCACCACAGATCCCACAAACACTCACCCAAGCAACACCCAGATGCAGACATGCCAACAGCCACTGCCACCCCTGTGTCCCCCTCCTCCTCGTCTCCCTCCTCCCTCCCTGTGACGTCTACACTCACAACTGCATGCACCCCAACATCAGCCAGTGCTTCCATCACCACCTCACCCTCCAGTACAGTCCACACTCGTGCAGTCACCACCCCCACTGCCATTTACACGTCCCCTGTGTCCTCTCCCACTGTGTCTGTCACCCCCTCTTCCAAGACACACAAACGCAGGCAGCCACCCACCCAACAGCCATCCACCTCACGACAGCCTACAGCACCAGCACCTTCACCCAATGACAGCACACCTGACTCTCCTACAACCACCTCCTCTACCTCCACTTCCATCTCCACTTCTCCTACCCTTTACCTTGTAAATGTAAATTAGCACTTGTATAGCACACTACTCACCCGTTAGGGTCTCAAGGCGCTGTACTCATACCGCTATGGAACCCCTCCTGGCTTTTCCCTGTGAGGCACCCACTCCTGAGCACCCCCAGGGTGAAGCCAGGCATCCAAGCGCTGTTGGGGCCGTTGTGGAGATTAAGCAAGCTATTGCCCAGAGTTGCAGAGTGGGACCCATGAATTAGATTAGGCACCGAGGCGAGAATTATCTGGTCAAGGGGAATTGAGCCCAAGACCTGCTGAAGCGGGACTTGAACCCTGGTCTTGAGCCAGATCTCTGCTTCAGGGTCTGCCGCTCTAACCATTGAGCCACACTTCTCCACAGGCCCTAAAAAACTTTTCCCTAAAAAACCTTGGCCCTAAAAAACTTTTCATGGCTAACCTTGACCTCTTTCCCCCCGATGAGCTCCCCCATCCATCTTCAAAGAGTCCCAAGAGCACCGCAGCCACCACCAGCCCAGATTCGGGTGTCACTGTTGTGCATGGGTACTGGAGCCCACCCTTTGCCAGCAGTGACACATCGATCAGCAGCAAGGACACGTCCAGCCCCCCCCCCGGCAAGAGGACCCGCAAAAACAAGGGCCGCCGTGCGAGGACCGACAGGGCTGCCCCCAAGGAGCAATGTGCGGCCACTTCACCACCCACACCATCTAGGGGAGGCAAGGGCCCGAGAGCCCCATCAAAGGAGCGGAAGGGCAGCAGGAGCGCGGAGAAGGTGGACCCCACATGCCACATCCCAGCTGGGAAGGAGGACACTAAGGAGGCCAGGAGTCCGTCCCCGAAGGGTCCAGAAACGTCACGGTCCGAGGGCGACTGAGCAGGGAGTCCAGGCCAGGTCTGGCTCCCTTGACCTGCTGGATGAGCACCGCTGAACAGGGCCTGCCGTGGAGAAGAGCACCGCTGAACAGGGCCCGTGGTGAAGAAGAGCACCGCTGAACAGGGCCCGCCGTGCAGAAGAGCACCGCTGAACAGGGCCCACCGTGGAGAAGAGCACCGCTGAACAGGGCCTGCCGTGGAGAAGAGCACCGCTGAACAGGGCCCGCCGTGGAGAAAAGCACCGCTGAACAGGGCCCGCCGTGAAGAAGAGCACCGCTGAACAGGGCCCGCCGTGGAGAAGAGCACCGCTGAACAGGGCCCGCCGTGCAGAAGAGCACCGCTGAACAGGGCCCGCCGTGCAGAAGAGCACCGCTGAACAGGGCCCGCCGTGAAGAAGAGCACCGCTGAACAGGGCCCGCCGTGGAGAAGAGCACCACTGAACAGGGCCCGCCGTGCAGAAGAGCACCGCTGAACAGGGCCCGCCGTGGAGAAGAGCACCGCTGAACAGGGCCCGCCGTGGAGAAGAGCACCGCTGAACAGGGCCCGCGGTGAAGAAGAGCACCGCTGAACAGGGCCCGCCGTGGAGAAAAGCACCGCTGAACAGGGCCCGCGGTGAAGATAGGCACCGCTGAACAGGGCCCGTGGTGAAGATAGGCACCGCTGAACAGGGCCCCGCCGTCTCAAGCACCGCTCCGCTGGGCCCTTCATCTCAAGCACCGCTCCGCTGGGCACCGCCGTCTTAAGCACCGCTCCGCTGGGCCCTTCATCTCAAGCACCGCTCCGCTGGGCCCCGCCGTCTCAAGCACCGCTCCGCTGGGCCCCGCCGTCTCAAGCACCGCTCCGCTGGGCCCTTCTTCTCAAGCACCGCTCCGCTGGGCACCGCCGTCTCAATCACTGTTTATGGTTCACTGTGCCCACCATGCCTCCTCCTTGACCAGTGGAGACTGTCATCCACCTGATGGACTGTGGCTTTGCACTCCCCAGGATGGTCCAGTGGGCAGCCCACCCACTGTAGAGACATTGAGAGACTGTGGCTTTGCACTCCCCAGGATGGTCCAGTGGGCAGCCCACCCACTGTAGAGACATTGAGAGACTGTGGCTTTGCACTCCCCAGGATGGTCCAGTGGGCAGCCCACCCACTGTAGAGACATTGAGAGACTGTGGCTTTGCACTCCCCAGGATGGTCCAGTGGGCAGCCCACCCACTGTAGAGACATTGAGAGACTGTTGCTTTGCACTCCCCAGGATGGTCCAGTGTGCAGCCCACCCACTGTAGAGACATTGAGAGACTGTGGCTTTGCACTCCCCAGGATGGTCCAGTGGGCAGCCCACCCACTCTAGAGACATTGAGAGACTGTGGCTTTGCACTCCCCAGGATGGTCCAGTGGGCATGGTGGCTCCTCGTGGATCTGGCGTCGTGGACTCATGTGGCTGTGGTGCCCCCCCATTCCCTTCCCCCTGAGGTGCCTGTAGTTTTTACATCTGATGCCCCTGCAGTGTTCTCTCCAAAGGACTCAGGTCTCCTGTGTGGGCTTTGCCCTTGTTTCTCAAAACTTTGGCCCACGGATATGATGAATGCGTAGGATGTGCAGGACTTGTTACTTCAGTTATACACTGAAGTGTATGTCATTTGTTTTCTTGTGAATATCTTTCATGGTTGTACGATATTTTTCAGGAGCTTTTTGGTACATAAATATTTATTCCAAATTTGATTATGTCCTAGCATTTTTCTGGGGTGTTTGGGTGGTGTCACTGTGACTTGTTGCTCTGCATTGGTGTGTACATAGTTGGGGGGGGGGTCGCATATGTGTGTGCCCGTAACCTTTCGTCCTCCCCCCTCCCGTGTGTCGTAGGTGCAGTACTCACCGTTGTCGTCTGCGCCGGACTTCGTACTCGTGGTAGATGAGAAGGTAGACGAGAGCAGGTAGGATGTTTAATTCGGGTTCCATGCTGTCCTCCTTCCTCCTGGAGTGCGTAGTGGTGAGCGTTTTCCCGTTCGTAGTCTGTTTCCGCCGTGTTTTTATCGGCGGTGCTCCCGCCCCGGAAAAGGTGGCGGATTGGTGAGTTGTGATAGTGTGGGCGGTACATTGTCTGCCGCCTGGCTGTTGGCGGTGACCGCCGCGCTGTTTGTTTGTACCGCCGTGGCGGGCGGAGTGTTAAAGTGGCTGTCTGTGTTGGCGGTTCCCGCCAGGGTCATAATTCCATATTTTTACCGCCAGCCTGTTGGCGGGTTGGCCGCCGCTTTAACACCGACCGCCAGGGTTAGAATCACCCCCAGAGAGAGGAGCGGAGGAGAGATGGGAGCTTTGTGAGAGTGAGAGAGAGAGAAGGAGGAGGAAGGGGCGGAGTAGAGATGGGAGCTTTGGGAGAGTGAGAGAGAGAGGAGGAGGAAGGGACAGAGGAGAGATGGGAGGTTTGGGACAGTGAGAGAGAGAGTGAGAGAGAGAAGAGAGACAGAGAGGAGAGAGCGAGGAGAAGGAGGAGCCAGGGGAGAGGAGAGATGTGAGCTTTGGGAGAGAGAGAGAAGAGAGAGAGAAGAGAGAGAGAGAGAGACAGAGAGAGACAGAGAGAGGAGCAGAGGAGAGATGGGAGCTTTGGAAGAGTGAGAGAGAGAGGAGGAGGAGGAAGGGGCGGAGTAGAGATGGGAGCTTTGGGAGGGAGAGAGAGAGAGGAGAGAGAGAGGGAGAGACAGGAGAGAGGAGAGAGAGAGGAGAGAGAGAGAGAGGAGAGAGAGAGAGAGGAGAGAGGGAGAGAGGAGAGAGAGAGAAGAGAGAGAAGAGAGGAGAGAGAGAGAGGGAGAGAAGAGAGGGAGAGAGAGAAAAGAGGAGAGATAGAGGGTGAGAAGAGAGGGAGAGAGAGAGAGAGAGAGGAAAGAGAGAGGGAGAGAGAGGAGAGAGAGAGGGAGAGAGAGAGATAAGAGAAAGAAGAGAGAGGAGAGAGAGGAGAGAGAAGAGAGAGAGAGAGTGAGCGAGAGAGAGGAGAGAGAGAGGCGAGAGAGAAGAGAGGGAGAGAGAGGAGAGGAGAGAGAGAGAAGAGAGAGAAGAGAGGAGAGAGAGAGAGAGAGGGAGAGAAGAAAGGGAGAGAGAGAAAAGAGGAGAGATAGAGGGTGAGAAGAGAGGGAGAGAGAGAGAGAGAGAGAGGAAAGAGAGAGGAGAGAGGGAGAGAGAGGAGAGAGAGAGAGAGATAAGAGAAAGAAGAGAGAGGAGAGAGAGGAGAGAGAAGAGAGAGAGTGAGTGAGAGAGAGGAGAGAGAGAGGCGAGAGAGAAGAGAGGGAGAGAGTGACAAAGACGAGTGAGAGAAGAGAGGAGAGAGAGGAGAGGGAGAGAGAGAGAGAGACAGAGAGAGGAGCGGAGGCGAGATGGGAGCTTTGTGAGAGTGAGAGAGAGAGAAGGAGGAGGAAGGGGCGGAGTAGAGATGGGAGCTTTGGGAGAGTGGGAGAGAGAGGAGGAGGAAGGGACAGAGGAGAGATGGGAGGTTTGGGACAGTGAGAGAGAGAGTGAGAGAGAGAAGAGAGACCGAGAGGAGAGAGAGAGGAGAAGGAGGAGCCAGGGGAGAGGAGAGATGGGAGCTTTGGGAGAGAGAGAGAGAGAGAGAGAGAGAGAAGAGAGAAGAGAGGAGAGAGAGAAGAGGGAGAGAGAGAGAGAGAGAGAGAGAGAGACAGAGAGAGGAGCAGAGGAGAGATGGGAGCTTTGGAAGAGTGAGAGAGAGAGAAGGAGGAGGAAGGGGCGGAGTAGAGATGGGAGCTTTGGGAGAGAGAGAGAGTGAGAGAGAGAGAAGAGAGAGGGAGAGAGAGGAGAGAGGGAGGGAGGAGAGAGAGAGGGAGGAGAGAGAGAGAGAGGGAGAGAGAGGAGAGAGGGAGAGAGGAGATAGAGAGGGAGAGAGAGAGAAGAAGGAGGAGAAGGGGTCGGAGGAGAGATGGGAGCTTGGGAAGAGTAAGAGAGAGAGAAGGAGGAGGAAGGGGCGAAGTAGAGATGGGAGCTTTGGGAGAGAGAGAGAGAGGGAGAGAGAGGGAGAGAGAGAGGAGAAAGAGGGAGGAGAGAGAGAGGGAGAGAGAGGAGAGAGAGAGAGAGAGAGAGAGAGGAGAGAGAGAAGAGAGATGAGAGGAGAGAGAGAAGAGAGAAGAGAGGGAGAGAGAGAAGAGAGGGAAAGAGAGAGGGAGGAGAGAGGGAGAGAGAGGAGAGAGAGAGAGGGAGAGACAGAGAGAAGAGAATGAAGAGAGAGGAGAGAGAGGAGATAGAGGAGATAGAAGAGATAGAGAGAGAGAGAGAGAGAGAGGAGAGAGAGAAGAGAGGGAGTGAGTGACAAAGAGGAGAGAGAGAAGAGAGGGAGAGAGGAGAGAGAGGAGAGGGAGAGAGAGAGAGAGGAGCGGAGGAGAGATGGGAGCTTTGGGAGAGTGAGAGACAGAGAAGGAGGAGGAGGGGCGGAGGAGAGATGGGAGCTTTGGGAGAGAAAGAGAGAGAGAGAGAAGAGGAGGGGGCGGGGGAGATATGGGAGCTTTGGGAGAGAGAGAGAGAGACAGAGGAGGAGGAGGAAGGGGCGGAGGAGAGATGGGAGCTTTGGGAGAGAGAGAGAGAGAGAGAGAAGGATGAGGAAGAGGCGGAGGAGAGATGAAAGCTTTGGGAAAGAGAGAGAGAGAGAAGGAGGAGGAGGGGTGCAGGAGAGTTGGGGAGAGAGAGAGAGAAGGAGGAGGAAGGGAGGAGGAGAGATGGGTGGTCTGGGAGAGTGAGAGAGAGAGAGAGAGAGAGAGAAGGAGAAGGAAGGGGCGGAGGAGAGATGGAAGCTTTGGGAGAGTGAGAGAGAGAGAAGGAGGAGTGAGGGGCGGAGGAGATGTGCTAGCTTTGGGAGAGAGAGAGAGAGTGAAGGAGGAGGAAGGGGCGGAGGAGAGATGGGAGCTTTGGGAGAGTGAGAGAGAAGGAGGATGAAGGGGCGGAGGGGAGATGGGAGCTTTGGGAGAGAGAGAGAGAGAGAGAGAGAAGGAGGAGGAAGAGGCGGAGGAGAGATGGGTGCTTCGGGAGAGTGAGAGAGAGAGAGAAAAGGAGGAGGAAGGAGCGGAGGAGAGATGGGAGCTGTGGGAAAGTGAAAGAGAGAGAGAGGGAAGGAGGAGGGGCGGAGGAGAGATGGGAGAGGGAGAGAGAGAGAGAAGGAGGAGGAAGGGGAGGAGAGATGGGTGCTCTGGGAGAGAGAGAGAGAGAGAGAGAATGAGGAGGAAGGAGCAGAGGAGAGATGGGAGCTTTGGGAGAGTGAGAGAGAGGGAAGGAGGAGGGAGGGGCGGAGGAGAGATGCTAGCTTTGGGAGAGAGAGAGAGAGTGAAGGGGGAGGAAGGGGCGGAGGAGAGATGGGAGTTTTGGGAGAGAGAGAGAGAAGGAGGGGGAAGAGGAAGAGGCGAAGGAGAGATGGGAGCGTTGGTAGAGTGAGAGAGACAGAGAGAGGAAAGGAGGAGGGAGCAGAGGAGAGATGGGAGCTTTAGGAGAGAGAGAGAAGCAGGAGGATGAGGCGGAGGAGAAATGGGAGCTTTGGGAGAGATAGAGAGAGAGAGAGAGAAGGAGGAGGAAGGGGGAAGGAGAGATGGGAGCTTTGGGAGAGAGAGAGAGAGAGAAGTAGGAGGAAGGGGCGGAGGAGAGATGAGAGCTTTGGGAGAGTGAGAGAGAGAGGGAAGGAGGAGGGAGGGCGGAGGAGAGATGCTAGCTTTGGGAGAGAGAAAGAGTGAAGGAGGAGGAAGGGGCAGAGGAGAGATGGGAGCTTTGGGAGAGAGAGAGAGAGAGAGAGAGAGAGGGAAGGAGGAGGGGGCAGAGGAGAGATGGGAGCTTTAGGAGAGAGAGAGAAGGAGGAGGAAGAGGCGGAGGAGAGATGGGAGTTTTGGAAGAGAGAGAGAGAGGAAGGAGGAAGGGGGGAGGAGAGATGGGAGCTTTGGGAGAGTGAGAGAGAGAGAGATAGAGAGGGAAGGAGGAGGGGGCGGAGGAGAGATGGGAGCTCTAGGAGAGAGAGAGAAGGAGAAGGAAGAGGCGGAGGAGAGATGGGAGCTTTGGGAGAGAGAGAGAGAGAGAGAGAGAGAAGGAGGAGGAAGGGGGAGGAGAGATGGGAGCTTTGGGAGAGTGAGAGAGAGAGAGAGAAGGAGGAGGATGGGGCGGAGGAGAGATGGGAACTTTGGGAGAGTGAGAGAGAGAGAGAGAGAAGGAGGAGGAAGGGGCGGAGGAGAGATGGGAGCTTTGGGAGAGAGAGAGAGAGAGAAGTAGGAGGAAGGGGCGGAGGAGAGATGAGAGCTTTGGGAGAGTGAGAGAGAGAGGGAAGGAGGAGGGAGGGGCGGAGGAGAGATGCTAGCTTTGGGAGAGAGAAAGAGTGAAGGAGGAGGAAGGGGCGGAGGAGAGATGGGAGCTTTGGGAGAGAGAGAGAGAGAGAGAGAGAGGGAAGGAGGAGGGGGCAGAGGAGAGATGGGAGCTTTAGGAGAGAGAGAGAAGGAGGAGGAAGAGGCGGAGGAGAGATGGGAGTTTTGGAAGAGAGAGAGAGAGGAAGGAGGAAGGGGGAGGAGAGATGGGAGCTTTGGGAGAGTGAGAGAGAGAGAGATAGAGAGGGAAGGAGGAGGGGGCGGAGGAGAGATGGGAGCTCTAGGAGAGAGAGAGAAGGAGAAGGAAGAGGCGGAGGAGAGATGGGAGCTTTGGGAGAGAGAGAGAGAGAGAGAGAGAGAGAAGGAGGAGGAAGGGGGAGGAGAGATGGGAGCTTTGGGAGAGTGAGAGAGAGAGAGAGAAGGAGGAGGATGGGGCGGAGGAGAGATGGGAACTTTGGGAGAGTGAGAGAGAGAGAGAGTGAGAAAAGGAGGAGGAAGGGGCGGAGGAGAAATGGGAGCTTTGGGAGAGTGAGAGAGAGAGAGAGGGAAGGAGGAGGGAGGGGCGGAGGAGAGATGGGAGCTTTGGGAGAGAGAGGGAGAGAGAGAAGGAGGAGGAGGGGGAGGAGGAGAGATGGGAGCTCTTGGAGAGTGAGAGAGAGAGAGAGAGAGAGAGAGAGAGAGAGAGAGAGAGAGAGAGAGAGAGAGAGAGAAGGAGGAGGAAGGGGCGGAGGAGAGATGGGGGCTTTGGGAGAGTGAAAGAGAGAAGGAGGAGGAGGGGCTGGAGGAGAGATGGGGGCTTTGGGAGAGTGAGAGAGAGAGAGAGAGAGAGAATGAGAAGACGGGGGCGGAAGAGAGATGGGAGCTTTGGGAGAGAGAGAGAAGGAGGAGGAGGGGGAGGAGGAGAGATAGGAGCTCTTGGAGAGTGAGAGAGAGAGAGAGAGAAGGAAGAAGAAGGGGCGGAGGAGAGATGGGG
>NC_090442.1:15628700-15785757 GCF_031143425.1 Pleurodeles waltl
AGAGATGGAAGCTTTGGGAGAGTGAGAGAGAGAGAGAAGGAGGAGTGAGGGGCGGAGGAGATGTGCTAGCTTTGGGAGAGAGAGAGAGAGTGAAGGAGGAGGAAGGGGCGGAGGAGAGATGGGAGCTTTGGGAGAGTGAGAGAGAAGGAGGATGAAGGGGCGGAGGGGAGATGGGAGCTTTGGGAGAAAGAGAGAGAGAGAGAGAGAGAGAAGGAGGAGGAAGAGGCGGAGGAGAGATGGGTGCTTCGGGAGAGTGAGAGAGAGAGAGAGAATGAGGAGGAAGGGGCGGAGGAGAGATGGGAGCTGTGGGAGAGTGAAAGAGAGAGAGAGGGAAGGAGGAGGGGGCGGAGGAGAGATGGGAGAGGGAGAGAGAGAGAGAAGGAGGAGGAAGGGGGGAGGAGAGATGGGTGCTCTGGGAGAGAGAGAGAGAGAGAATGAGGAGGAAGGAGCGGAGGAGAGATGGGAGCTTTGGGAGAGTGAGAGAGAGGGAAGGAGGAGGGAGGGGCGGAGGAGAGATGCTAGCTTTGGGAGAGAGAGAGAGAGTGAAGGGGGAGGAAGGGGCGGAGGAGAGATGGGAGTTTTGGGAGAGAGAGAGAGAAGGAGGGGGAAGAGGAAGAGGCGAAGGAGAGATGGGAGCGTTGGTAGAGTGAGAGAGGCAGAGAGAGGAAAGGAGGAGGGAGCAGAGGAGAGATGGGAGCTTTAGGAGAGAGAGAGAAGGAGGAGGATGAGGCGGAGGAGAGATGGGAGCTTTGGGAGAGAGAGAGAGAGAGAGAGAGAGAAGGAGGAGGAAGGGGGAAGGAGAGATGGGAGCTTTGGGAGAGAGAGATAGAGAGAAGTAGGAGGAAGGGGCGGAGGAGAGATGAGAGCTTTGGGAGAGTGAGAGAGAGAGGGAAGGAGGAGGGAGGGGCGGAGGAGAGATGCTAGCTTTGGGAGAGAGAAAGAGTGAAGGAGGAGGAAGGGGCGGAGGAGAGATGGGAGCTTTGGGAGAGAGAGAGAGAGAGAGAGAGAGAGAGAGAGAGAGAGAGGGAAGGAGGAGGGGGCAGAGGAGAGATGGGAGCTTTAGGAGAGAGAGAGAAGGAGGAGGAAGAGGCAGAGGAGAGATGGGAGTTTTGGGAGAGAGAGAGAGAGAGAGGAAGGAGGAAGGGGGGAGGAGAGATGGGAGCTTTGGGAGAGTGAGAGAGAGAGAGATAGAGAGGGAAGGAGGAGGGGGCGGGTGAGAGATGGGAGCTTTAGGAGAGAGAGAGAAGGAGAAGGAAGAGGCGGAGGAGAGATGGGAGCTTTGGGAGAGAGAGAGAGAGAGAGAGAGAGAGAAGGAGGAGGAAGGGGGAGGAGAGATGGGAGCTTTGGGAGAGAGAGAGAGAAGGAGGAGGAAGGGGGAGGAGAGATGGGAGCTTTGGGAGAGTGAGAGAGAGAGAGAGAAGGAGGAGGATGGGGCGGAGGAGAGATGGGAACTTTGGGAGAGAGAGAGAGAAGGAGGAGGAAGGGGCGGAGGAGAGATGGGAGCTTTGGGAGAGAGAGAGAGAGAGAGGGAAGGAGGAGGGAGGGGCGGAGTAGAGATGGGAGCTTTGGGAGAGAGAGGGAGAGAGAGAAGGAGGAGGAGGGGGAGGAGGAGAGATGGGAGCTCTTGGAGAGTGAGAGAGAGAGAGAGAGAGAGAGAGAGAGAAGGAGGAGGAAGGGGCGGAGGAGAGATGGGGGCTTTGGGAGAGTGAAAGAGAGAAGGAGGAGGAGGGGCCGGAGTAGAGATGGGGGCTTTGGGAGAGTGAGAGAGAGAGAGAAGGAGAAGGAGGGGGCGGAAGAGAGATGGGAGCTTTGGGAGAGAGAGAGAAGGAGGAGGAGGGGGAGGAGGAGAGATAGGAGCTCTTGGAGAGTGAGAGAGAGAGAGAAGGAGGAGGAAGGGGCGGAGGAGAGATGGGGGCTTTGGGAGAGAGAGAGAGAGAGAGAGAGAAGGAGGAGGAAGGGGCGGAAGAGAGATGGGAGCTTTGGGAGAGAGAGAGGAGGAGGTGGAAGGGGCGGAGGAGAGATGGGAGCTTTGGGAGAGTGAGAGAGAGAGAGAGAAAGAGGGAAGGAGGAGGGAGGGGCGGAGAAGAGATGGGAGCTTTGGGAGAGAGAGAGAGAGAGAGAGACGGAGGAGGGAGCGGAGGAGAGATGGGAATCTTTGGGAGAGTGAGAGAGAGAGAGAGAGAGAGAGAGAGAAGGAGGAGGAGTGGCGGAGGAGAGATGGGAGCCTTGGGAGAGTGAGAGAGCGAGAGAGAGGGAAGGAGGAGGGAGGGTCAGAGGAGAGATGGGAGCTTTGTGTGAGAGAGAGAGAGAGAGAGAGAGAGAGGGAGAAGGAAGAGGAGGGGTGGAGGAGAGTTGGGAGCTTTGGGAGAGTGAGAGAGAGAGAGAGAAAGAGGGAAGGAGGAGGGAGGGGCGGAGAAGAGATGGGAGCTTTGGGAGAGAGAGAGAGAGAAGGAGGAGGGAGCGGAGGAGAGATGGGAATCTTTGGGAGAGTGAGAGAGAGAGAGAGAGAGAGAGAGAGAGTGTAGGAGGAGGAGGGGCGGAGGAGAGATGGGAGCCTTGGGAGAGTGAGAGAGCGAGAGAGAGGGAAGGAGGAGGGAGGGGCAGAGGAGAGATGGGAGCTTTGTGTGAGAGAGAGAGAGAGAGAGAGAGAGAGGGAGAAGGAGGAGGAGGGGTAGAGGAGAGATGGGAGCTTTGGTAGAGTGAGAGAGAGAGGGAGGGAAGGAGGAGGTGGGCGGAGGAGAGATGGGAGCTTTGGGAGAGTGAGAGACAGAGAGGAGGATGAGGAAGGGGCAGAGGAGAGATGGGACCTTTGGGAGAGTGAGAGAGAGAGAAGGAGGAGCGGAGGAGAGATGGGAGCTTTGGGAGAGAGAGAAGGAGGAGGAAGAGGAGGAGGAGAGATGGGAGCTTTGGGAGAGTGAGAGAGAAGGAGGAGGAAGGGGAGGAGAGATGGGAGTTTTGGGAGAGAGAGAGAAGGAGGAGGAAGAGGCGGAGGAGAGATGGGTGCTTCAGGAGAGAGAGAGAGAAGGAGGAGGAAGGGGGAGGAGAGATGCGAGCTTTGGGATAGAGAGAGAGAGAAGGAGGAGGAAGGGGAGGAGAGATGATGGGAGAGAGAGAGAGAGATGGAGAGGGAGAGAGAGAAGGAGTAGGAGCAGCGGAGGAGAGATGCGAGCTTTGGGAGAGTATGAGAGAGAGAGAAGGAGGAGGAAGGGGCAGGGGAGAGATAAGAGCTTTGGGAGAGTGAGAGAGAGACAGAGAGAAGGAGGAGGAGGGGCGGAGGAGAGATGGGAGCTTTGGGAGAGAGAGAGAAGGAAGAGGAAGGGGCGGAGGAGAGTTGGGAGCTTTGGGAGAGTGAGAGAGAGAGAGAGAGAGAGAAGGAGAAGGAAGGGGCGGAGGAGAGATGGAAGCTTTGCGAGAATGAGAGAGAGAGAGAGAGAAGGCAGAGGAAGGGGCGGAGGAGAGATGGGAGCTTTGAGAGAGTGAGAGAGTGAGAGAGATAGAGAAGGAGGAGGCAGGAGCGGAGGAGAGATGGGAGCTTTGGGAGGATGAGAGAGAGAGAGAGAGAGAAGGAGGGGCGGAGGAGAGATGGGAGCTTTGGGAGAGTGAGAGACAGAGAGAGGAGGAGGAGGAAGGGGTGGATGAGAGCTTTGGGAGAGTGAGAGAGAGAGAGAAGGAGGAGGAGGGGCGGAGGAGAGATGGGAGCTTTGGGAGAGAGAGAGAGAGAGAAGGAGGAGGAAGGGGCGGAGGAGAGATGGGAGCTTTGGGACAGTGAGAAAGAGAGAAAGAGGAGGTGGGGCGGAAGAGAGATGGGAGCTTTGGGAGAGAGAGAGAAGGAGGAGGAAGGGGCGGAGGAGAGATGAGAGCTTTGGGAGAGTGAGAGAGAGAGAGAAGGAGGAGGAAGGGCGGAGGAGAGATGGGAACTTTGGGAGAGTGAGAGAGAGAGAGAATCAGGACGAGGGGCGGAGGAGAGATTGAAACTTTGGGAGAGTGAGAGAGAGAGAGAAGGAGGAGGAAGGGGAGGAGGAGAGATGGGAGCTTTGGGAGAGAGAGAGAGAGAGAAGGAGGAGGAGGGGTAGGAGAAGAAATGGGAGCTCTGGGAGAGTGAGAGAGAGAAGGAGGAGGAAGGGGCGGAGGAGAGATGGGGGCTTTGGGAGAGTGAGAGGGAGGGAAGGAGGAGGGAGGGGCGGAGGAGAGATGGGAGCTTTGGGGGAGAGAGATAGAGAGAGAGAAGGAGGAGGAGGGGGAGGAGGAGAGAGGGGAGCTTTCGGAGAGAAAGAGAGAGAAATAAGGAGGAGGGAGGGGCGGAGGAGAGATGGGAGCTTTGGGAGAGTGAGAGAGAGAGAGAGAGGGAAGGAGGAGGAGGGGTCGGGGGAGAAATGGGAGCTTTGGGAGAGTGAGAGAGAGAGAGAGAAAGAGAAGGAGGAGGAAGGGGCGCAGGAGAGATGGGAGCTTTGGGAGAGAGAGAGAGAGAGAGAAGGAGGAGGAGTGGGCGGGGGAGAGATGGGAGCTTTGGGAGAGTGAGCGAGAGAGAGAGAAAGAGAAGGAAGAGGAAGGGGCAGAGGAGAGATGGGAGCTTTGGGAGAGAGAGAAGGAAGAGGAAGGGGCGGAGGAGAGATGAGAGCTTTGGGAGAGTGAGAGAGAGAGAGAGAGAAAGAGAGAGAGAGAGAAGGAAGAGGAGGGGTGGAGGAGAGATGGGAACTTTGGGAGAGTGAGAGAGAGAGAGGAGGAGGAGGGGCGTATGAGACATGGGAACTTTGGGAGAGTGAGAGAGAGAGAAAAGGAGGAGGAAGGGGCGGAGAAGAGATGGGAGCTTTGGGGGGGAGAGAGAGAGAAGGAGGAGGAAGGGGCAGAGGAGAAGAGGAGAGATGGGTGCTCTGGGAGACTGAGAGAGAGAGAGAGAGAGAGAGAGAGAGAGAAGGAGGAGGAAGGGGCGGAGGAGAGATGGGAGCTTTGGGAGAGTGAGAGGGAGGGAAGGAGGAGGGAGGGTCGGAGGAGAGATGGGAGCTTTGGGAGAGAGAGAGAAGGAGGAGGAGGGGGAGGAGGAGAGATGGGAGCTTTGGGAGAGGGAGAGAGAGAAGGAGGAGGGAGGGGCGGAGGAGAGATGGGAGCTTTGGGAGAGTGAGAGAGAGAGAGGGAGAAGGAAAGAGGAGGAAGGGGCGGAGGAGAGATGGGAGCTTTGGGAGAGAGAGAGAGAGAGAAGGAGGAGGAAGAGGCGGAGGAGAGATGAGAGCTTTTGTAGAGAGAAGGAGGAGGAGGAGGGGGCGGAGGAGAGTTGGGAGAGAGATAGAGAGAAGGAGGAGGAAGGGGGAGGAGAGATGGGTGCTCTGGGAGAGAGAGAGAGAAGGAGGAGGAAGGGGCAGAGGAGAGATGGGAGCATTGGGAGAGTGAGAGAGAGAGAGAGAGAGAGAGAGAGAGAGAGAGAAGGAGGGGGGAGGAGAGATGGGGGCTTTGGGAGAGTGAGAGAGAGAGAGAGAGAGAGAGAGAGAGAAGGAGGAGGAGGGGCCGGAGGAGAGATGGGAGGTTTGGGAGAGAGAGAGAGAGAGAGAGAAGGAGGAGGAAGGGGCAGAGGAGAGATGGGAGCTTTGGGAGAGAGAGGAGGATGAAGGGGCGGAGGAGAGATGAAAGCTTTGGGAAAGAGAGAGAGAGAGAAGGAGGAGGAGGGGTGCAGGAGAGTTGGAGAGAGAGAGAGAGAAGGAGGAGGAAGGGAGGAGGAGAGATGGGTGGTCTGGGAGAGTGAGAGAGAGAGAGAGAGAGAGAGAGAGAGAAGGAGAAGGAAGGGGCGGAGGAGAGATGGAAGCTTTGGGAGAGTGAGAGAGAAAGAGAAGGAGGAGTGAGGGGCGGAGGAGATGTGCTAGCTTTGGGAGAGAGAGAGAGTGAAGGAGGAGGAAGGGGCGGATGAGAGATGGGAGCTTTGGGAGAGTGAGAGAGAAGGAGGATGAAGGGGCGGAGGGGAGATGGGAGCTTTGGGAGAGAGAGAGAGAGAGAGAGAGAAGGAGGAGGAAGAGGCGGAGGAGAGATGGGTGCTTCGGGAGAGTGAGAGAGAGAGAGAGAAGGAGGAGGAAGGGGCGGAGGAGATATGGGAGCTGTGGGAGAGTGAAAGAGAGAGAGAGGGAAGGAGGAGGGGGCGGAGGAGAGATGGGAGAGGGAGAGAGAGAGAGAGAAGGAAGAGGAAGGGGGGAGGAGAGATGGGTGCTCTGGGAGAGAGAGAGAGAGAGAGAGAATGAGGAGGAAGGAGCGGAGGAGAGATGGGAGCTTTGGGAGAGTGAGAGAGAGGGAAGGAGGAGGGAGGGGCGGAGGAGAGATGCTAGCTTTGGGAGAGAGGGAGAGAGTGAAGGGGGAGGAAGGGGCGGAGGAGAGATGGGAGTTTTGGGAGAGAGAGAGAGAAGGAGGGGGAAGAGGAAGAGGCGAAGGAGAGATGGGAGCGTTGTTAGAGTGAGAGAGACAGAGAGAGGAAAGGAGGAGGGAGCAGAGGAGAGATGGGAGCTTTAGGAGAGAGAGAGAAGGAGGAGGATGAGGCGGAGGAGAGATGGGAGCTTTGGGAGAGAGAGAGAGAGAGAGAGAGAGAGAGAGAAGGAGGAGGAAGGGGGAAGGAGAGATGGGAGCTTTGGGAGAGAGAGATAGAGAGAAGTAGGAGGAAGGGGCGGAGGAGAGATGAGAGCTTTGGGAGAGTGAGAGAGAGAGGGAAGGAGGAGGGAGGGGCGGAGGAGAGATGCTAGCTTTGGGAGAGAAAGAGTGAAGGAGGAGGAAGGGGCGGAGGAGAGATGGGAGCTTTGGGAGAGAGAGAGAGAGAGAGAGAGAGAGAGAGAGAGAGGGAAGGAGGAGGGGGCAGAGGAGAGATGGGAGCTTTAGGAGAGAGAGAGAAGGAGGAGGAAGAGGCGGAGGAGAGATAGGAGCTCTTGGAGAGTGAGAGAGAGAGAGAAGGAGGAGGAAGGGGCGGAGGAGAGATGGGGGCTTTGGGAGAGAGAGAGAGAGAGAGAGAAGGAGGAGGAAGGGGCGGAAGAGAGATGGGAGCTTTGGGAGAGAGAGAGGAGGAGGTGGAAGGGGCGGAGGAGAGATGGGAGCTTTGGGAGAGTGAGAGAGAGAGAGAGAAAGAGGGAAGGAGGAGGGAGGGGCGGAGAAGAGATGGGAGCTTTGGGATAGAGAGAGAGAGAGAGAGAGAGAGAAGGAGGAGGGAGCAGAGGAGAGATGGGAATCTTTGGGAGAGTGAGAGAGAGAGAGAGAGAGAAGGAGGAGGAGGGGCAGAGGAGAGATGGGAGCCTTGGGAGAGTGAGAGAGCGAGAGAGAGGGAAGGAGGAGGGAGGGCCAGAGGAGAGATGGGAGCTTTGTGTGAGAGAGAGAGAGAATGAGGGAGAAGGAGGAGGAGGGGTGGAGGAGAGATGGGAGCTTTGGGAGAGTGAGAGAGAGAGAGAGAGAAAGAGGGAAGGAGGAGGGAGGGGCGGAGAAGAGATGGGAGCTTTGGGAGAGAGAGAGAGAGAGAAGGAGGAGGGAGCGGAGGAGAGATGGGAATCTTTGGGAGAGTGAGAGAGAGAGGGTGAAGGAGGAGGAGGGGCGGAGGAGAGATGGGAGCCTTGGGAGAGTGAGAGAGCGAGAGAGAGGGAAGGAGGAGGGAGGGGCAGAGGAGAGATGGGAGCTTTGTGTGAGAGAGAGAGAGAGAGAGAGAGAGAGAGAGAGAGAGAGAGAGGGAGAAGGAGGAGGAGGGGTGGAGGAGAGATGGGAACTTTGGGAGAGTGAGAGAGAGTGGGAGGGAAGGAGGAGGTGGGCGGAGGAGAGATGGGAGCTTTGGGAGAGTGAGAGACAGAGAGGAGGATGAGGAAGGGGCAGAGGAGAGATGGGACCTTTGGGAGAGTGAGAGAGAGAGAAGGAGGAGCGGAGGAGAGATGGGAGCTTTGGGAGAGAGAGAAGGAGGAGGAAGAGGAGGAGGAGAGATGGGAGCTTTGGGAGAGTGAGAGAGAGAGAGAAGGAGGAGGAAGGGGAGGAGAGATGGGAGTTTTGGGAGAGAGAGAGAAGGAGGAGGAAGAGGTGGAGGAGAGATGGGTGCTTCAGGAGAGAGAGAGAGAAGGAGGAGGAAGGGGGAGGAGAGATGCGAGCTTTGGGATAGAGAGAGAGAGAAGGAGGAGGAAGGGGAGGAGAGATGATGGGAGAGAGAGAGAGAGATGGAGAGGGAGAGAGAGAAGGAGTAGGAGCAGCGGAGGAGAGATGCGAGCTTTGGGAGAGTGTGAGAGAGAGAGAGAAGGAGGAGGAGGGGCGGAGGAGAGATGGGAGCTTTGGGAGAGAGAGAGAAGGAAGAGGAAGGGGCGGAGGAGAGTTGGGAGCTTTGGGAGAGTGAGAGAGAGAGAGAGAGAAGGAGAAGGAAGGGGCGGAGGAGAGATGGAAGCTTTGCGAGAATGAGAGAGAGAGAGAGAAGGCAGAGGAAGGGGCGGAGGAGAGATGGGAGCTTTGAGAGAGTGAGAGAGTGAGAGAGATAGAGAAGGAGGAGGCAGGAGCGGAGGAGAGATGGGAGCTTTGGGAGGATGAGAGAGAGAGAGAGAAGGAGGGGCGGAGGAGAGATGGGAGCTTTGGGAGAGTGAGAGACAGAGAGAGGAGGAGGAGGAAGGGGTGGATGAGAGCTTTGGGAGAGTGAGAGAGAGAGAGAAGGAGGAGGAGGGGCGGAGGAGAGATGGGAGCTTTGGGAGAGAGAGAGAGAGAGAAGGAGGAGGAAGGGGCGGAGGAGAGATGGGAGCTTTGGGACAGTGAGAAAGAGAGAAAGAGGAGGTGGGGCGGAAGAGAGATGGGAGCTTTGGGAGAGAGAGAGAAGGAGGAGGAAGGGGCGGAGGAGAGATGAGAGCTTTGGGAGAGTGAGAGAGAGAGAGAAGGAGGAGGAAGGGCGGAGGAGAGATGGGAACTTTGGGAGAGTGAGAGAGAGAGAGAATCAGGACGAGGGGCGGAGGAGAGATTGAAACTTTGGGAGAGTGAGAGAGAGAGAGAAGGAGGAGGAAGGGGAGGAGGAGAGATGGGAGCTTTGGGAGAGAGAGAGAGAGAGAAGGAGGAGGAGGGGTAGGAGAAGAAATGGGAGCTCTGGGAGAGTGAGAGAGAGAAGGAGGAGGAAGGGGCGGAGGAGAGATGGGGGCTTTGGGAGAGTGAGAGGGAGGGAAGGAGGAGGGAGGGGCGGAGGAGAGATGGGAGCTTTGGGGGAGAGAGATAGAGAGAGAGAAGGAGGAGGAGGGGGAGGAGGAGAGAGGGGAGCTTTCGGAGAGAAAGAGAGAGAAATAAGGAGGAGGGAGGGGCGGAGGAGAGATGGGAGCTTTGGGAGAGTGAGAGAGAGAGAGAGAGGGAAGGAGGAGGAGGGGGCGGGGGAGAAATGGGAGCTTTGGGAGAGTGAGAGAGAGAGAGAGAAAGAGAAGGAGGAGGAAGGGGCGCAGGAGAGATGGGAGCTTTGGGAGAGTGAGAAAGAGAGAAAGAGGAGGTGGGGCGGAAGAGAGATGGGAGCTTTGGGAGAGAGAGAGAAGGAGGAGGAAGGGGCGGAGGAGAGATGAGAGCTTTGGGAGAGTGAGAGAGAGGGAGAAGGAGGAGGAAGGGCGGAGCAGAGATGGGAACTTTGGGAGAGTGAGAGAGAGAGAGAATCAGGAGGAGGGGCGGAGGAGAGATTGAAACTTTGGGAGAGAGAAAGAGAAGGAGGAGGAAGGGGCGGAGGAGAGATGGGAGCTTTGGGGGAGAGAGAGAGAGAGAAGGAGGAGGAGGGGTAGGAGAAGAAATGGGAGCTCTGGGAGAGTGAGAGAGAGAAGGAGGAGGAAGGGGCGGAGGAGAGATGGGGGCTTTGGGGGAGAGAGAGAGAGAGAGAGAGAAGGAGGAGGAGGGGGAGGAGGAGAGAGGGGAGCTTTCGGAGAGAAAGAGAGAGAAATAAGGAGGAGGGAGGGGCGGAGGAGAGATGGGAGCTTTGGGAGAGAGAGAGAGAGAGAGAGAGAGGGAAGGAGGAGGAGGGGGCGGGGAGAAATGGGAGCTTTGGGAGAGTGAGAGAGAGAGAGAGAAAGAGAAGGAGGAGGAAGGGGCAGAGGAGAGATGGGAGCTTTGGGAGAGAGAGAGAGAGAGAGAAGGAGGAGGAAGGGGCGGAGGAGAGATGGGAGCTTTGGGAGAGTGAGAAAGAGAGAAGGAGGAGGTGGGGCGGAAGAGAGATGGGAGCTTTGGGAGAGAGAGAGAAGGAAGAGGAAGGGGCGGAGGAGAGATGAGAGCTTTGGGAGAGTGAGAGAGAGAGAGAGAGAAAGAGAGAGAGAGAGAAGGAGGAGGAGGGGCGGAGGAGAGATGGGAACTTTGGGAGAGTGAGAGAGAGAGAGAAGGAGGAGGAGGGGCGGAGGAGACATGGGAACTTTGGGAGAGTGAGAGAGAAAAGGAGGAGGAAGGGGCGGAGAAGAGAATGGAGCTTTGGGGGGGAGAGAGAGAGAGAGAGAGAAGGAGGAGGAGGGGTAGGAGAAGAGATGGGAGCTCTGGGAGAATGAGAGAGAGACATAGAAGGAGGAGGAAGGGGCAGAGGAGAGATGGGTGCTCTGGGAGACTGAGAGAGAGAGAGAGAGAGAAGGAGGAGGAAGGGGCGGAGGAGAGATGGGAGCTTTGGGAGAGTGAGAGGGAGGGAAGGAGGAGGGAGGGTCGGAGGAGAGATGGGAGCTTTGGGAGAGAGAGAGAAGGAGGAGGAGGGGGAGGAGGAGAGATGGGAGCTTTGGGAGAGGGAGAGAGAGAAGGAGGAGGGAGGGGCGGAGGAGAGATGGGAGCTTTGGCAGAGTGAGAGAGAGAGAGGGAGAAGGAAAGAGGAGGAGGGGGCGGGGGAGAGATGGGAGCTTTGGAAGAGTGAGAGAGAAAGAGAAGGAGGAGGAAGGGGCGGAGGAGAGATGGGAGCTTTGGGAGAGAGAGAGAGAGAGAGAGAGAGAAGGAGGAGGAAGAGGCGGAGGAGAGATGAGAGCTTTTGGAGAGAGAAGGAGGAGGAGGAGGGGGCGGAGGAGAGTTGGGGGACAGATAGAGAGAAGGAGGAGGAAGGGGGAGGAGAGATGGGTGCTCTGGGAGAGAGAGAGAGAAGGAGGAGGAAGGGGCGGAGGAGAGATGGGAGCATTGGGAGAGTGAGAGAGAGAGAGAGAGAGAGAGAGAGAGAGAGAGAGAGAGAGAGAGAAGGAGGGGGGAGGAGAGATGGGGGCTTTGGGAGAGTGAGAGAGAGAAGGAGGAGCAAGGGGCGGAGGAGAGATGGGAGAGTGAGAGAGAGAGAGAGAAGGAAGAGGAAGGGGCAGAGGAGAGATGGGAGGTTTGGGAGAGAGAGAGAGAGAAGGAGGAGGAAGGGGCGGAGGAGAGATGGGAGGTTTGGGAGAGAGAGAGAGAGAAGGAGGAGGAAGGGGCAGAGGAGAGATGGGAGCTTTGGGAGAGAGAGGAGGAGGAAGGGGCGGAGGAGAGATGGGAGCTTTGGGAGAGTGAGAGAGAGAAGGAGGAGCAAGGGGCGGAGGAGAGATGGGAGAGTGAGAGAGAGAGAGAGAAGGAAGAGGAAGGGGCAGAGGAGAGATGGGAGCTTTGAGAGAGTGACAGAGATAGAGAAGGAGGAGGCAGGATTGGAGGAGAGATGGAAGCTTTGGGAGCATGAGAGACAGAGAAGGCGGAGGAGGGGTGGAGGAGAGATGGGAGCTTTGGGAGAGAGAGAGAGAGAGAAGGAGGAGGAGAGGCAGAGGAGAGATGGGAGCTTTGGGAGAGAGAGAGAGAGAGAGAGAGAGAAGGAGGAGGAAGGGGCGGAGGAGAGATGGGAGCTTTGGGAGAGAGAGAGAGGGAAGGAGGAGGGATGCTAGCTTTGAGAGAGAGAGAAGGAGGAGGAGGGGGCGGAGGAGAGATGGGAGGTTTGGGAGAGAGAGAGAGAGAGAGAGAGAAGGAGGAGGAGGGGCAGAGGAGAGATGGGAGCTTTGGGAGAGAGAGAGAGAGAGAGAGAAGGAGGAGTAAGGGGCTGAGGAGAGATGGGAGCTTTGGGAGAGAGAGAGAGGGAAGGAGGAGGGATGCTAGCTTTGAGAGAGAGAGAAGGAGGAGGAGGGGGCGGAGGAGAGATGGGAGCTTTGGGAGAGTGAGAGAGAGAGAGGGAAGGAGGAGGGAGGGGTAGAGGAGAGATGGGAGCTTTGGGAGAGAGAGAGAGAGAGAGAGAGAGAGAGAAGAAGAAGGAGGGGCGGAGGAGAGATGGGAGCTTTGGGATAGAGATAGAGAGAGAGAAGGAGGAGGAAGGGCGGAGGAGAGATGGGAGCTTTGGTAGAGAGAGAGAGAGAGAGAGAGAGGGAAGGAGGAGGCAGGAGCGGAGGAGAGATGGGAGCTTTGGGAGGATGAGAGAGAGAGAGAGAGAGAGAGAAGGAGGGGTGGAGGAGAGATGGGAGCTTTGGGAGAGTGAGAGAGAGAGAGAAGGAGGAGGAAGAGGCGGAGGAGAGATGGGAGCTTTGGGAGAGAGAGAGAGAGAGAGGAGGAGGAGGAATGGGTGGATGAGAGCTTTGGGAGAGTGAGAGAGAGAGAGAAGGAGGAGGAGGGGCGGAGGAGAGATGGGAGCTTTGGGAGAGTAGAGAGAGAGAGGAGGAGGAAGGGGCGGAGGAGAGATGGGAGCTTTGGGAGAGTGAGAAAGAGAGAAAGAGGAGGTGGGGCGGAAGACAGATGGGAGCTTTGCGAGAGAGAGAGAAGGAGGAGGAAGGGGCGGAGGAGAGATGAGAGCTTTGCGAGAGTGAAAGAGAGAGAGAAGGAGGAGGAAGGGCGAAGGAGAGATGGGAACTTTGGGAGAGTGATAGAGAGAGAGAATCAGGAGGAGGGGCGGAGGGGAGATTGGAACTTTGGGAGAGTGTGAGAGAGAGAGAAGGAGGAGGAAGGGGCGGAGGAGAGATGGGAGCTTTGAGGGGGAGAGAGAGAGAGAGAGAGAGAGAGAAGGAGGAGGAGGGGTAGGAGAAGAAATGGGAGCTCCTGGAGAGAGAGAGAGAGAAGGAGAAGGAAGGGGCGGAGGAATGGGTGCTCTGGGAGAGTGAGAGAGAGAGAGAGAAGGAGGAGGAAGGGGAGGAGGAGAGATGGGGCTTTGGGAGAGTGAGAGAGGGAGGGAAGGAGGAGGGGGGCGGAGGAGAGATGGGAGCTTTGGGAGAGAGAGAGAGAGAAGGAGGAGGAGGGGGAGGAGGAGAGATGGGAGCTTTGGGAGAGAGAGAGAAGGAGGAGGGAGGGGCGGAGGAGAGATGGGAGCTTTGGGAGAGAGAGAGAGAGAGAGAGAGGGAAGGAGGAGGGGGTGGGGGTGGGGGAGAGATGGGAGCTTTGGGAGAGAGAAAGAGAGAGAAGGAGGAGGAAGGGGCGGGGGAGAGATGGGAGCTTTGGGAGAGTGAGAAAGAGAGAAGGAGGAGGTGGGGCGGAAGAGAGATTGGAGCTTTGGGAGAGAGAGAGAAGGAAGAGGAAGGGGCGGAGGAGAGATGAGAGCTTTGGGAGAGTGAGAGAGAGAGAGAGAAGGAGGAGGAGGGGCGGAGAAGAGATGGGAACTTTGGGAGAGTGAGAGAGAGAGAGAAGGAGGGGCGGTGGAGACATGGGAACTTTGGGAGAGTGTGAGAGAGAGAGAAGGAGGAGAAAGGGGCAGAGAAGAGATGGGAGCTTTGGGGGAGAGAGAGAGAGAGAGAGTGAAGGAGGAGGAGGGGTAGGAGAAGAGATGGGAGCTCTGGGAGAGTGAGAGAGAGACATAGAAGGAGGAGGAAGGGGCGGAGGAGAGATGGGTGCTCTGGGAGAGTGAGTGAGAGAGAGAGAGAATGAGGAGGAAGGGGCGGAGGAGAGATGGTAGCTTTGGGAGAGTGAGAGAGGGAGGGAAGGAGGAGGGAGTGGCGGAGGAGAGATGGGAGCTTTGGGAGAGAGAGCGAGAGATAGAGAGACAGAGAGAGAAGGAGGAGGAGGAGGGGGAGGAGGAGAGATGGGAGCTTTGGGAGAGAGAGAGAGAGAGAGAGAGAGAGAGAGAGAAGGAGGAGGGAGGGGCTGAGGAGAGATGGGAGCTTTGGGAGAGTGAGAGAGAAGGAAAGAGGAGGAGTGGGCGGGGGAGAGATGGGAGCTTTGGGTGAGTGAGCGAGAGAGAGAGAAAGAGAAGGAAGAGGAAGGGGCAGAGGAGAGATGGGAGCTTTGAGAGAGTGAAAGAGAGAGAGAAGGAGGAGGAGGGGCGGAGGAGACATGGGAACTTTGGGAGAGAGAGAAGGAGGAGGAGGGGCGGAGGAGACATGGGAACTTTGGGAGAGTGAGAGAGAGAGAAGGAGGAGGAAGGGGCGGAGAAGAGATGAGAGCTCCGGGAGAGAGAGAGAGAGAGAAGGAGAAGGAAGGGGCGGAGGAGAGATGGGGCTTTGGGAGAGTGAGAGAGGGAGGGAAGGAGGAGGGGGGGCGGAGGAGAGATGGGAGCTTTGGGGGAGAGAGAGAGAGAGAGAAGGAGGAGGAGGGGGAGGAGGAGAGATGGGAGCTTTGGGAGAGAGAGAGAACGAGGAGGGAGGGGCCTAGGAGAGATGGGATCTTTGGGAGAGAGAGAGAGAGAGAGAGAGAGGGAAGGAGGAGGAGGAGGGGGTGGGGGAGAGATGGGAGCTTTGGGAGAGAGAAAGAGAGAGAATGAGGAGGAAGGGGCGGAGGAGGGATGGGAGCTTTGGGAGAGTGAGAAAGAGAGAAGGAGGAGGTGGGGCGGAAGAGAGATTGGAGCTTTGGGAGAGAGAGAGAAGGAAGAGGAAGGGGCGGAGGAGAGATGAGAGCTTTGGGAGAGTGAGAGAGAGAGAGAGAGAGAGAGAGAGAGAGGGAGAAGGAGAAGGAAGGGGCGGAGGAGAGATGGAAGCTTTGCGAGAATGAGAGAGAGAGAGAGAGAAGGCAGAGGAAGGGGCGGAGGAGAGATGAGAGCTTTGGGAGAGTGGGAGAGAGAGAAGGAGGAGGAAGGGCGGAGGAGAGATGGGAACTTTGGGAGAGTGAGAGAGAGAGAGAATCAGGAGGAGGGGCGGAGGAGAGATTGGAACTTTGGGAGAGTGAGAGAGAGAGAGAAGGAGGTGGAAGGGGCGGAGGAGAGATGGGAGCTTTGGGGGAGAGAGAGAGAGAGAGAGAGAGAAGGAGGAGGAGGGGTAGGAGAAGAAATGGGAGCTCTGGGAGAGAGAGAGAGAGAGAGAGAGAGAGAAGGAGGAGGAAGGGGCGGAGGAGAGATGGGTGCTCTGGGAGAGTGAGAGAGAGAGAGAGAAGGAGGAGGAAGGGGCGGAGGAGAGATGGGGGCTATGGGAGAGTGAGAGAGGGAGAGAAGGAGGAGGGGGGCGGAGGAGAGATGGGAGCTTTGGGGGAGAGAGAGAGAGAGAGAGAGAGAGAGAGAGAGAGAGAGAGAAGGAGGGGCAGGGGGAGGAGGACAGATGGGAGCTTTGGGAGAGAGAGAGAAGGAGGAGGGAGGGGCGTAGGAGAGATGGGATCTTTGGGAGAGTGAGAGAAAGAGAGAGAGAGAGAGGGAAGGAGGAGGAAGGGGCGGAGGAAAGATGGGAGCTTTGGGAGAGAGAGAGAAGGAGGAGGAGGAGGCGGAGGAGAGTTGGGAGAGAGAGAGAAGGAGGAGGAAGGGGGAGGAGAGATGGGTGCTCTGGGAGAGTGAGAGAGAGAGAGAGAAGGAGGAGGAAGGGGCAGAGAAGAGATGGGAGCTTTGGGAGAGAGAGAGAGAGGGAGGAGGAAGGGGCAGGGGAGAAATGGGAGCTTTGGGAGAGAGAGAGAGAGAGAGAGAGAAGGAGGAGGGAGGGCGGAGGAGAGATGGGAGCTTTGGGAGAGTGAGAGAGAGAGAGAGAGAGAAGGAGGAGGGGGAGGGGAGGTGGGAGCTTTGAGAGAGAGAGAGAGAGAGAGAGAGAGAGGGAGGAGGAGGATGGGGAGGAGAGATGAGAGCTTTGGGAGAGAGAGAGAGAGAGAGAGAGAGAGAGAGAGAGAGAGAAGGAGGAAGGGGCGGAGGAGAGATGGAAGCTTTGGGAGCATGAGAGAGAGAGAAGGAGGAGGAGAGATGGGAACTTTGCGAGAGTGAGAGAGAGAGAGAAGGAGGAGGAAGGGGCGGAGGAGAGATGGGAGCTTTGGGAGAGTGAGAGAGAGAGGAGGAGGAGGAGGGGCGGAGGAGAGATGGAAGCTTTGGGAGAGAGAGAGAGAAGGAGGAGGAAGGTGCGGAGGAGAGATGGGAGCTTTGGGAGAGAGAGAGAGAGAGAGAGAGAGAGAGGGAAGGAGGAGGGAGGGGCGGAGGAGAGATGCTAGCTTTGGGAGAGAGAGAGAGAGAGAGAGGGAAGGAGGGGGCAAGGAGAGATGGAAGCTTTGGGAGCATGAGAGAGAGAGAAGGAGGAGAAGGGGTGGAGGAGAGATGGGAACTTTGGGAGAGTGAGAGAGAGAGAGAAGGAGGAGGAAGGGGCGGAGGAGAGATGGGAGCTTTGGGAGAGTGAGAGAGAAGGAGGAGGAAGGGGTGGAGGAGAGATGGGAGCTTTGGGAGAGAGAGAGAGAGAGAGAGAGAGAGAGAGAGAGAGAGAGAGAGAGAGAGAAGAGAGAGAGAGAGAAGGAGGAGGAAGGGGCGGAGGAGAGATGGGAGCTTTGGGAGAGAGAGAGAGAGAGAGAGGGAAGGAGGAGGGAGGGGTCGGAGGAGAGATGGGAGCTTTGGGAGAGTGAGAGAGAGAGAGAGAGAGAGATAGAGAGAAGGAGGAGAGAGGGGCGGAGGAGAGATGGGAGCTTTGGGAGAGTGAGAGAGAGAGAGAGAGAGAGATAGAGAGAAGGAGTAGAGAGGGGCGGAGGAGAGATGGGAGCTTTGGGAGAGAGAGAGAGAAGGAGGAGGAAGGGGTGGAGGAGAGATGGGAGCTTTGGGAGAGAGAGAGAGAGAGAGAGAGAGAGAGAGAGAGAAGGAGGAGGAAGGGGCGGAGGAGAGATGGGAGCTTTGGGAGAGAGAGAGAGAGAGAGAGAGAGAGGGAGGAGAGAGAGAGAGAGAGAGAGAGGGAAGGAGGAGGGAGGGGTCGGAGGAGAGATGCTAGCTTTGGGGAGAGAGAGAGAGCGAAGGAGGAGGAGGGGGCGGAGGAGAGATGGGAGCTTTGGGAGAGTGAGAGAGAGAGAGAGAGAGAGATAGAGAGAAGGAGGAGAGAGGGGCCGAGGAGAGATGGGAGCTTTGGGACAGAGAGAGAGAGAAGGAGGAGGAAGGGGCGGGGGAGAGATGGGAGCTTTGGGAGAGTGAGAGAGAGAGAGAAGGAGGAGGAAGGGGCGAAGGAGAGATGGGAGCTTTGGGAGAGAGAGAAAAGGAGGAGGAAGAGGCGGAGGAGAGTTGGGAGAGAGAGAGAGAGAGAAGGAGGAGGAAGGGGGGAGGAGAGATGGATGCTCTGGGAGAGTGAGAGAGAGAGAAGGAGGAGGAAGGGGCGGAGGAGAGATGGGAGCTTTGGGAGAGTGAGAGAGAGAAAGAGGAGGGGGAGGAGAGGTGGGAGCTTTGAGAGAGAGAGAGAGAGGGAGGAGGAGGATTGGGGTGGAGAAATGAGAGCTTTGGGAGAGAGAGAGAGAAGGAGGAAGGGGTGGATGAGAGATGGAGAGGAGAGATGGGAGCTTTGGGAGAGAGAGAGTGAAGGAAGAGAGACGGGGGCTCGTGTGTACTGCTGCAGCGCTCTCTAGGTGGGTGAGTGTCTCCTCGGGTGAGTGCTGCTGTGAGGAGGCTGAATGAAGCCCTCATGAGACTTCTCTGTCGCTCCCCCCCCCCCCCCCCCCCCCCCGCCTTGGAGCGCCCTTCAGCTGCCCGAGGCGCTGTGGATAGGGCCGTGTGCCCCCCCCCCCCCCCCCGGGAGGAGTGGGGGCTGTGGGTTTTGGAGTTCATACAATAAAATTATGTTTTCGCTGCTTAACCGCCCCCCCCCCCCCCCCACACACACACACACAGGAGCGCAGCTATCAGCAGTGCAGCAGGTGCAGTGAACACGGGGCTCAGTTAGACTCAGTTAGTTGTTGTTTGTACTCCCAGACCAGGGGGTGGGAGGTCCGGTTTGCATCCTCGGATTGGGACTCATGGTAGGTCAGTGCCCCCCCCCCTCCGACAAGCGGCCCAGTGCTGTGGGAGGGGTTCAGTGCTGAGGGTGGGGGGGTGTTCAGTGCTAAGGGAGGGGTTCAGTGCTGATTGAGGGGTTCAGTGCTCAGGGAGCGGCCCAGTGCTCAGGGAGGGGTTCAGTGCTGAGGGAGGGGTTCAGTGCTGAGAGGGGGTTCAGTGCTGAGGGAGCGGTTCAGTGCTCAGGGAGGGGTCAGTGCTGAGGGAGGGGTTCAGTGCTGAGGGAGGGGTCAGTGCTGAGGGAGGGGTTCAGTGCTGAGGGACGGGTTCAGTGCTGAGGGGGGTTCAGTGCTGAGGGAGCGGTTCCGTGCTCAGGGGGTGGGGTTCAGTGCTGAGGGAGAGGTTCGGGGCTGAGGGAGGGGTTCCTTGCTGCGGAAAGGGTTCAGTGCTCAGGAAGGGGTCAGTGCTGAGGGAGGGGTTCAGGGCTGAGGGAGAGGTTCAGGGCTGAGGGAGGGGTTCAGGGCTGAGGGAGGGGTTCCTTGCTGCGGGAAGTGTTCAGTGCTCAGGAAGGGGTCAGTGTTGAGGGAGAGGTTCAGTGCTCAGGGAGGGGTTCATTGCTGAGGGAGGGGTTGAGAGCTCAGGGAGGGGTTCATTGCTGAGGGAGGGGTTCAGTGCTCAGGAAGGGGTCAGTGTTGAGGGAGGGGTTCAGTGCTCAGGGAGGGGTTCAGTGCTGAGGGAGGGGTTCAGTGCTGAGGGAGGGGTCAGTGCTGAGGGAGGGGTTCAGTGCTGAGGGAGGGGTTCAGTACTGAGGGGGGTTCAGTGCTGAGGGAGCGGTTCCGTGCTCAGGGGGGGTTCAGTGCTGAGGGAGAGGTTCAGGGCTGAGGGAGGGGTTCCTTGCTGCGGAAAGGGTTCAGTGCTCAGGAAGGGGTCAGTGCTGAGGGAGGGGTTCAGTGCTGAGGGAGGGGTTCAGGGCTGAGGGAGGGGTTGAGAGCTCAGGGAGGGGTTCATTGCTGAGGGAGGGGTTCAGTGCTCAGGGAGGGGTTCAGTGCTGAGGGAGGGGTCAGTGCTCAGGGAGGGGGGCGGTGGAGAGTGCCCCCGCCTCACTTTGCTGTGGATGACACAAGATACTATTTTCCTTTCAGGAATGAGCGGTGACCTCGAGGCGGATGATGGCATCAGCATCCTAGAGGCCAATAAAGGTGAGGTTCAGGGCTGAGGGAGGGGTTCCTTGCTGCGGAAAGGGTTCAGTGCTCAGGAAGGGGTCAGTGCTGAGGGAGGGGTTCAGGGCTGAGGGAGAGGTTCAGGGCTGAGGGAGGGGTTCAGGGCTGAGGGAGGGGTTCCTTGCTGCGGGAAGTGTTCAGTGCTCAGGAAGGGGTCAGTGTTGAGGGAGAGGTTCAGTGCTCAGGGAGGGGTTCATTGCTGAGGGAGGGGTTGAGAGCTCAGGGAGGGGTTCATTGCTGAGGGAGGGGTTCAGTGCTCAGGAAGGGGTCAGTGTTGAGGGAGGGGTTCAGTGCTCAGGGAGGGGTTCAGTGCTGAGGGAGGGGTTCAGTGCTGAGGGAGGGGTCAGTGCTGAGGGAGGGGTTCAGTGCTGAGGGAGGGGTTCAGTGCTGAGGGGGGTTCAGTGCTGAGGGAGCGGTTCCGTGCTCAGGGGGGGTTCAGTGCTGAGGGAGAGGTTCAGGGCTGAGGGAGGGGTTCCTTGCTGCGGAAAGGGTTCAGTGCTCAGGAAGGGGTCAGTGCTCAGGGAGGGGTTCAGTGCTGAGGGAGGGGTTCAGGGCTGAGGGAGGGGTTGAGAGCTCAGGGAGGGGTTCATTGCTGAGGGAGGGGTTCAGTGCTCAGGGAGGGGTTCAGTGCTGAGGGAGGGGTCAGTGCTGAGGGAGCGGTTCCGTGCTCAGGGGGGGTTCAGTGCTGAGGGAGAGGTTCAGGGCTGAGGGAGGGGTTCCTTGCTGCGGAAAGGGTTCAGTGCTCAGGAAGGGGTCAGTGTTGAGGGAGGGGTTCAGTGCTGAGGGAGGGGTTGAGAGCTCAGGGAGGGGTTCAGTGCTGAGGGAGGGGTTCAGGGCTGAGGGAGGGGTTCAGTGCTGAGGGAGGGGTTCAGGGCTGAGGGAGGGGTTCAGTGCTCAGGGAGGGGTTCAGTGTTGAGGGAGGGGTTCAGGGCTGAGGGAGGGGTTGAGAGCTCAGGGAGGGGTTCATTGCTGAGGGAGGGGTTCAGTGCTTAGGGAGGGGTTCAGTGCTCAGGGAGGGGTTCAGTGCTGAGGGAGGGGTCAGTGCTCAGGGAGGGGGGCGGTGGAGAGTGCCCCCGCCTTACTTTGCTGTGGATGACACAAGATACCATTTTCCTTTCAGGAATGAGCGGTGACCTCAAGGGGGACGATGGCATCAGCATCCTAGAGGCCAATAAAGGTGAGGCTCTGGGCGGGGTGTTGGGGTGCGGGCTCCACAGACGTCCCTAGAAAGGGTCTCGAATGAACGGATTTTTAGCCAAGAGCATCAGCCCCCAGCAGAGGCAGAGTGGGCAGCGGGCTCCAGCCTCCTCCGAGCAAGAAGGGGAACTCGTGGCCCCTTCTCCTGGCACCTCGGCACCGGGGCAGAGCCTGCAACCCTCCCTGGGAGCCCGTCCCTCACCTCTATCCCCGTGATGGGGGGCGGCAGAGCCCGCAGGTACCCGGGGTTGTGCTCTCTGGCCAGAGGGGCCCCTGGCACACTGAGGTACAGCCTGCCACCCTCCCCGGGAGCCCATCTCTCGCTCTGGGGGTCAGCGTGGGGTGCCCCTGGCACACCGGGGTACAGCCTGCCACCCTCCCCGGGAGCCCGTCCCTCACCTCTATCCCCGTGATGGGGGGCGACAGAGCCCGCAGGTACCCGGGGTTGTGCTCTCTGGCCAGAGGGGCCCCTGGCACACCGGGGTACAGCCTGCCACCCTCCCTGGGAGCCCGTCCCTCACCTCTATCCCCATGATGGGGGGCGACAAAGCCCACAGGTACCCGGGAGGTGAGTGGGTCGGCGTGGGGTGCCCCTGGCACACCGGGGTACAGCCTGCCACCCTCCCCGGGAGCCCATCTCTCGCTCTGGGGGTCAGCATGGGGTGCCCCTGGCACACCGGGGTACAGCCTGCCTCCTTCCCCGGGAGCCCATCTCTCGCTCTGGGGGTCAGCGTGGGGTGCCCCTGGCACACCGGGGTACAGCCTGCCACCCTCCCTGGGAGCCCGTCCCTCACCTCTATCCCCGTGATGGGGGGCGACAGAGCCCGCAGGTACCCGGGGTTGTGCTCTCTGGCCAGAGGGGCCCCTGGCACACCGAGGTACAGCCTGCCTCCTTCCCCGGGAGCCCATCTCTCGCTCTGGGGGTCAGCGTGGGGTGCCCCTGGCACACCGGGGTACAGCCTGCCACCCTCCCCGGGAGCCCGTCCCTCGCCTCTATCCCCATGATGGGGAGCGACAGAGCCCGCTGGTACCCGGGAGGTGAGCGGGTCGGCGTGGGGTGCCCCTGGCACACCGGGGTACAGCCTGCCACCCTCCCCGGGAGCCCGTCCCTCACCTCTATCCCCGTGATGGGGGGCGACAGGGCCCGCAGGTACCCGGGGTTGTGCTCTCTGGCCAGAGGGGCCCCTGGCACACCGGGGTACAGCCTGCCTCCCTCCCCGGGAGCCCATCTCTCGCTCTGGGGGTCAGCGTGGGGTGCCCCTGGCACACCGGGGTACAGCCTGCCACCCTCCCTGGGAGCCCGTCCCTCACCTCTATCCCCATGATGGGGGGCGACAAAGCCCACAGGTACCAGGGAGTTGAGCGGGTCAGCATGGGGTGCCCCTGGCACACCGGGGTACCGCCTGCCTCCCTCCCCGGGAGCCCATCTCTCGCTCTGGGGGTCAGCGTGGGATGCCCCTGGCACACCGGGGTACCGCCTGCGGTCTCTCCGGCCGCGTCTCTGTGCCCCTGTGAACTTGTTTCTGGGCCGGATCCGAGCAGAGCGCTGCAGGACAAACCCTGGCTCTAGCAGCCCATGCCGAGAGCCAGGACCGCCGAGCACCGAGCATCCTTGCTCCCAGCTGGCCAAGACTGCTTTTATGTTGTGAATGTGCCTTGCCGAGTGACTTACTAGCCCTCTACCTCCCCGTGCTCGCCTTCACTGACTCAGAGCATTTTGTGTAGTAAAACGTGGCAGCTGCAGCCTCACTATGAGAGGCAGTGATTGCTGGGCCACTGATGATTTGTATTATTTCTGACCTCTCACAAGAATCAGACTGTCTCCTTGCCCGTGTTATTTACATAATGAAGTTGCACCCCCCTTTTAGGTCGAGTGCAGCGTTCGACGTGTTGTATACTTTTAAATATACTTATAATATGGGTTCAAGCAAATTCAAGAGATTTAATTTGTTGGTTGCAGTGTCCTTCAAAAATCCTTGCTTACTAGTGGTCAGTTCTGCTTCTTTGTCCTGCCTTTTTAGGTCGAGCGTTAGCGTTCGGCTTGCTGTATACTAAAGTATACAATAGTGTGAGTTCCAGCGTTTTGATTTGTTAGTTGCAGTGTCCTTCAAAAATCCTTGCTTGCTAGTGGTCAGTTCTGCCTCTTTGTCCTGCCTTTTCTCACTTTGGGAGCAGCACAAAGTACTGTGTAATTACGCTATGTCCTGGTTATCTCTTCTGAAGGGGACTTTTTCTTTCAGTATTGGCCTGGTTGTCTTACACTGTGGGTGTATAATCAGCCCCTCCTCCCCACCAGCTCCCTCTGTAAACATAAACCAACATCAGAGGGGGGCCTTTCCAGGGCCAGCTCGCTCTCGCACTCTTCCTCTTGTTATTTTTAGTCTGTGTGGCAAGAAAAGTCCAGTCAGTAATTTACAACGCTGTGAGCTCTAACTCAAGCAAGCACAAGACTATTGCATTCCAAATGCTTATTTTTTTACCCTCCTGCCATGGGTTGTTGCCCTGCACTTCGCCACTCCCACTGGCCACCTATGGGTGATGTAGCCGGCCCTTCAAGATAGCGTTATTAGCACGTCTGTACCCCCTACTGCTTGTAGTCCAGCCGGCACTGCTAGGAATGGCACTTTATCCTCAGCCTTACACTACATTCAGGGCTGCCTCCCCTGGAAACCCGTCTTCTCCACCCTCTTTCTTTACCAGACATAAGTGGTAGACCTCAATCCCATACAGGGCTGAAAACTCTCAACAACCACTCCTTGAAGTTGTGCCTCCCCGTCACATGCGGCTGGGTGGCTCTTCTTCACCTCTGCCCCGTTCCCAACCTCGTTGAATGGGGCACTCGACGCTGTGTTGGCACTCTGCACCTGGTCGCCCCTGAGCCGCTCAGTGTATAAGTTTGGTGCTACCCTGTGACCTCCCTTGCACTTACCTCAACACCAGGAGATCGACCTCTGACCTTGCTGTAGTCACCTGTGAGCAGCGCTGGAGCAGATACCCCGTCTCCATTGGAAAGCATTGGCTGCTCAACACTGTCAATCAATCAATCAAAGGCATTTGTATAGCGCACTGCTCACCCGGAGGGTCTCAAGGCGCTGGGGGGGGGGGAACGCTACTGCTCGAACAGCCAGGTCTTGAGTTGCTTCCTGAAGGCGAGATGGTCTTGCGTTGTCCGGAGGTGGATGGGGAGGGAGTTCCATGTCTTGGCTGCCAGGTAGGAGAAGGATCTTCCTCCGGCGGTGGCTCTGCGGATGCGGGGGACGGTGGCGAGAGCGAGGCTGGCGGAGCGGAGCTGGCGGGTGGGCTTGTGGAAGGTCAGGCGGCTGTTGAGGAACTTGGGGCCCAGGTCGTGGAGGGCCTTGTGTGCGTGGGTGAGGAGTCGGAATGTGATTCTTTTGTTGATGGGGAGCCAGTGCAGGTCTCTCAGGTGTTCGGAGATGTGGCTGTGTCGGGGGATGTCCAGGATGAGTCGTGCTGAGGCGTTCTGGATCCGTTGGAGTTTCTTCTGGAGTTTGGCGGCGGTGCCAGCGTAGAGGGCGTTCCCGTAGTCCAGCCGACTGGTGACGAGGGCCTGGGTGACCGTCTTCCTGGTCTCGGTGGGGATCCACCGGAAGATCTTTCGAAGCATGCGCAGGGTGTTGAAGCATGAAGATGAGACGGCGTTGACTTGTCTGGTCATCGAGAGGGAGGAGTCCAGGATGAAGCCTAGGTTGCGAGCGTGGTCCGTTGGCTTGGGGGTGGCTCCCAGGGCGGGGGGCCACCAGGAGTCGTCCCAGGCGGATGGTGATGATCCCAGGATGAGGACCTCCGTCTTGTCTGAGTTCAGTTTCAGGCGGCTGTTCTTCATCCATTCGGCGACGTCTTTCATCCCTTCGTGTAGGCTGGCTCTGGCGGCGTCCGGGTCGCTGGTGAGGGAGAGGATCAGCTGGGTGTCGTCGGCGTAGGTGATGATCTTGAGGTTGTGTTGACGTGCGATGGTTGCGAGGGGGCTCATATAGACGTTGAAGAGGGTGGGGCTGAGCGATGACCCTTGTGGAACTCCGCAGATGACTTCGGTGGCCGCTGACCGGAACGGGGGGAGGCGGACTCTCTGGGTTCTTCCGGCGAGGAATGAGGTGATCCACTCCAGGGCCTTCTCCTGGATGCCGGTGTTGTTCAGACGCTGTACCAGGGTGCGGTGGCAGACAGTGTCGAACGCTGCGGAGAGGTCCAGGAGGATGAGGGCCGCAGTTTCCCCATTGTCCATTAGGGATCTGATGTCGTCTGTGGCTGCGATGAGGGCGGTCTCCGTGCTGTGGTTGGCTCGGAAGCCGGATTGCGAGTGGTCGAGGGATCCGTTGGTCTCGAGGAAGGCGGCTAGCTGTCTGTTGACGGTCTTTTCGATGACTTTGGCAGGAAACGGGAGGAGCGAGATGGGGCGGTAGTTCTTGAGGTCGGAGGGGTCTGCAGTTGGTTTCTTCAGCAGGGCACTGATCTCGGCGTGTTTCCAGCACTCCGGGAAGGTGGCGGTGTTGAAGGAGGCGTTGACGATGTCACGGAGGTGGGGTGCGATGATGTGGTCGGCCGTGTTGAAGATGTGGTGTGGGCAGGGGTCCGTAGGGGATCCGGAGTGGATGGTGTTCATTGTGCGTGTTGTGTCTTCGGTGCTGACTGGGGTCCAGGTGCGGAGGGTGGCGGTGGGGGGCATCGGTTCGGTGGTGGGGTTTGTGGTTGGTGGGCCGAAGCTGTTGTGAATGTTGGCGATCTTGTCGTGGAAGAAGGCTGCGAGGGAGTCGCAGAGGTCTTGCGAGGGAGTGATGTCATTGTTTACGGCGTCGGGGTTGGAGAGCTCTTTGACGATGCTGAAGAGTTCCTTGCTGTTGTGGGTGTTGTTGTCCAGTTGTTCCTTGAAGGCTGTCTTCTTTGTGGCGCGGATCAGTTGGTGGTGTTTGCGGGTGGCGTGTTTGAGTGCCGTCATGTTGTCTGTGGTCTGGTTGGTGCGCCAGGTGTTCTCCAGGGAGCGGCAGTTCTTCTTGGAGGTGATGAGCTCGTCGGTGAACCAGGAGGCTTTCTTGCTGCTGCGTCTGCTGGGGGGGTTCTTCTTCAGTGGTGCGAGGGCGTCTGCGCAGTTGGTGATCCACTGTGTGAGGTTGTTGGCGGCTTCGTTGGGGTCCGTTGAGCTGGTGGGGGGGTTCTGGCTGAGGAAGGTGGTGAGCTGGTCGCCGGTGATCTTGTTCCAGCTCCTGCGGGGGGTTTGTTGAGGGTGGTGGTGGGTCGTCGTTTTACTGAAGCTGAAGTGGACGCAGCTGTGGTCAGTCCACTGGAGATTGGTGGAGTGGCTGAAGGTGACATATTTGCTGGATGAGAAGACTGGGTCAAGCGTGTGGCCGGCGTAGTGGGTAGGGGTGGTTACCAGTTGCTTGAGTCCGAGGTTGGCCAGGTTGTCCAGTAGAGCAGTGGTGTTGCGGTCCTTGTCGTCCTCCAGGTGGAAGTTGAGGTCCCCCAGGAGGATGTAGTCGGTGGAATTGATGGCGTGGGGGCTGACGAAGTCAGTGATGTCTTCGCTGAACTGTGTGCGTGGACCCGGTGGTCTGTAGATGAGGGTGCCTCTGAGCGTGGTCTTGGGGTTGGTGTGTATCTGGAAGTGGAGGTGTTCGGCGGAGGTGAAGGTGTCATCGGAGTTGGTCGTGATGCGGATGGTGTTCTTGTGGATGATGGCGATGCCTCCTCCTGTCTGGTTGACGCGGTCCCTCCTGGTGATTTTGTAGCCTTCTGGGACGGCGATGGCGACGTCGGGTGCTGAGGAGGTGTTCATCCAGGTTTCCGTCAGGAAGGCGATGTCTGGTGCTGTCGAGTCGAGGAGGTTTCAGAGTTCGACGGCATGCCTGTGGACGGAGCGGGTGTTGAGCAGGATTCACATCAGGTGTTTGTTGCTGGGGCTCGGTTTAGTAGGTGCAGTGTTGGGTCGTAGGCTGGTGAAGCGGCAGGTCAGGCAGGTGAAGGGTCCGTGGGTGCGTCTCGGGGTGGCTCGGTAGCAGGCGGTGTTTCGGCCGGCGTTGAGTGCGTGGAGGGTTCTGGCATCGTAGCTGTGCAGGGTGTGCTGGCGAGGGCGAGGACCAGGGGGTCTGGCGCTGGGCGGGGTCCAGGCGCGGACGGGCGCAGACGGGCTTACCTTTGGCGCACCTTCGGTGCTCAGTCGGTGCTCCCGCTGCGCGCGTCCGCTGCGCGGTTGCTCTGGGGGCGACATAAGTAAGGAGCCGGGAGGGAGGAGCAGCTGGGTGGCGGGAGCGGTCCGGCGAATGGAATCACAGGGGGGCGGGGCCGCAGGGAGGCAGCGGCGGGAAATCCCAGGAGCAGCGAGCGAAGGAATCTGCAGGCAGGAGGCGGCAAAGGCAGGCAGGAGCGGCAGCAGTGAGTGGGGCGACCAAGCCCTGTGGAGGGCTGAGCGGTCACACTCTGTGGTCCCCTACGGTCCCCTTAAGTAAGGAGCCGGGAGGGAGGAGCAGCTGGGTGGCGGGAGCGGTCCGGCGAATGGAATCACAGGGGGGCGGGGCTGCAGGGAGGCAGCGGCGGGAAATCCCAGGAGCAGCGAGCGAAGAAATCTGCAGGCAGGAGGCGGCAAAGGCAGGCAGGAGCGGCAGCAGTGAGTGGGGCGACCAAGCCCTGTGGAGGGCTGAGCGGTCACACTCTGTGGTCCCCTACGGTCCCCTTAAGTAAGGAGCCGGGAGGGAGGAGCAGCTGGGTGGCGGGAGCGGTCCGGCGAATGGAATCACAGGGGGGCGGGCCGCAGGGAGGCAGCGGCGGGAAATCCCAGGAGCAGCGAGCGAAGGAATCTGCAGGCAGGAGGCGGCAAAGGCAGGCAGGAGCGGCAGCAGTGAGTGGGGCGACCAAGCCCTGTGGAGGGCTGAGCGGTGTTGGCACTCTGCATACAACCGCCCCTGTGCCGCCGAGGGTGTAAGTTTGGTGCTGACTTCTGGCCCCACTAGTGCTCGTCTCAACCCCCAGAGTCTGACCTCTGCCCCGCTGGTACTTATCTGTGAGTAGCATGTCAACTTTGGCCCCTCCCTTGCCTCCATTGACTAGTATTAGGCACAAACCTCAACTTTAACCTGCGCACCCAGCCGCCACTGTGCCGCTGTGGGTGCACCTTGGATACCAACCTAAACCTTGCCCAGTGCTAGCCTAAACCCCTGAAGACTAGGACCTTAAGTTGTGTACTTACCTGCAAAACTGTATCTTTGTTTTCCTCCATAGTCTAACACTGAAGACTGCAGTAAAGTATTTTTAATCTGAAAACTGCTGACCTTATAACAAAGTTCTATGGTTCAAGGCATATATAAAAGCAACTGATATTTTTCTAAATTGGTGTTGGATTTATTCTTTATGTGTGTGTCTCATTTATTGCTTCTGTGAGTGCAACAAATGCTTAACACGATTCCCTAATATTCCTAGCTGCTCAACCACACCACCACAGATAGAGCTCGAGACCTATCTATTTCTGCATCTACCCATCTTTGGGGACCCCCTGGACTTCCTGCACAGTGTGCTTCACTATATAGAGTACCAGCGTCCTACACCTATGATGTAAAGTTTCAAAGATACCCCATGAGATTGTTACTGGTGCTGGAATATCAATGTTCAGCTTCGCAGCTCCTCTAACAAACACCTCGTTAAATGTATTTATATCGTCTATTATAGATACTTTTATTGTTGGAGTGACCATAAGTGTTGGAGTAATCCCTCTTTGAAGATCCTGGGGATGTAGCCCTTATAGGGGATCTACATTTGTGGTGGCAAGATCAAGATCTTCAAGACCTTCGGACAGGCGTAGAGGATCTTGTTTTGGACCTGTGTTGCGATCTACTTCTTGTCTGTGATCTGGAACTGCATGAAGGAGTTGTCTCTCTAGGGAACCTGGAATTTGTTGGGGATCCAAGAGAGCTGGCTTCTGCCAAACGGGCTAGAGGAGTCTTGGGGCACGGAGTCGGCTTCAGAGATGGTGTTCGCGGTGGGGACCGTGAAGGGAAATATGTCCTTGAGTTCTGTGAATCTGCACTCTCTGGAACAGACCAGTTTTTGACAATTTCCAGTCTTTGGCTGCATGCAGAGGAGTAGGAGGAATCACCTGAAGAGATAGCTGAAGCCTCCTCTGTGAAACTGGACTAGTAGACATGAAATGTGACGTAGGTCTGTCTGCGGGTAAATGCTGCCTCGATGTTCAGCAACAAAGTGATGTCGTCGAAAATGATTTTGTGGTTGTTTCACGATGCCTAGGTGGTAAGTAAGGCCTCAATGTCGAAAGGAGCCTTGCTGCCATCAACAGATATTACCTAGGAGATGTCTGTCTCGACATCGATGGCCACCTAGTTGCCACTGACAGAGCGGTCTGTCTTTACGTCGAGCGGCATCTGGGTACCGACGACGGCGATGTGTGCCTCAACGTTGAGCGCCGCCTGGTTGCTGTCAACAGAGATATTTGCCTCAATGTTGAATGGCACCTAGTTGCCGCAGACAGACGTGTGGCTCAATGTCAAAGGCATCTGGTTGCAACCAACTAAGATGCCTGTCTCGACGTCGAACTGCTCCTGGTTGCCACCGACAGAGACTGTCTTGGTGAAGTGTTGCTCGACGTAGAGTGATGATGGGGCACCGTTGATGGAGTCTTCAACGTACCATGCCTCGACGTTGAACGGTGATGGTCAGCCATCGATGGATTATATGCCTGGTGTTCTTGCTTCAGCATCTTCCAGTGGAGACCTGCCATCAACGGAGACATTACCTGTGTTGAGATCGAGCAATCCGTTAAATGAGGAAGGGACGTCCCTTGGCGACGTGGGCTTAGTCGGCTAGTGATATTGTGTCGATGTCAATGGAGACTGTTCTGTTGTAGGGTCTCTTGACTTCGGTCACCACTGCTTCATCATCGATGGGGATGAGGGCACTCTCAACGTCAATCTCAACGGAGAACACATAAGTATTTTCCTTTTCTAGATGTTGATATTGTTCTCCTTTTTTCTCGCCTGCCAAGAGATCTGCCTCTGGATGGAGCTTAGTGAAGAGAGGCAGGTGTCTTGGAGGAAGATGGAAGAGGTCCTCCTGCTGTTTTGGCTTTTTCTCTCTCCTGAAGACCATGCAGATGTATTTTCTCCATATCTTTTAAAGTTGTTTTCAAGAGTTTTTGGCAATGGTGGCGAGGTTGAGTATTAGGGAGACATAACATACAGACTGAGTGGGGATCAGTCTATGCCTTCTTTTTATCACAGGCAGGGCACTTGACGAAAGAAAAGGCATTTTTGACAGGGATAAATTGAAATTCCTGTCAGATAATAATTAATTTGCACTCTAGGTGGAAAAAGACATAGAATGAAGCAGAGAAAAAATACTTTCATAAAGTAATTTTTGACAAAAGGCAGAAACAGAGAGCTCAGTGCTCCAGGATCCTCACTGAAGGAGCGGAAAAAGAATGGACCTAACTGTTGCCTTTGGGGCATGATGGGATACAGGAGGTCCTGGAGGTCTTAAAGGCATGGTGTCAGTATTTTCTTCTTATGCTTTTAAAGCAGCCTATTAGCTAACAATGCATTTGTATTCTCTTGCATTTTTCTCTTCAATAAAGGCAATTTATGCACTCTCTCTTTTTCTGACTTACAGAAATGCGTTAGACTGGTAGGCGTTTTATCAAAGAAAAACTCAATGTAAATTTTTATTTTTATCCTTTAATGTGGGTTATATATATATATATATATATATATATATATATATATATATATATATATATATATATGTGTGTATATGTATATATATATGTTCGATGGCATGTGTAGCTGCAGATACACATGCTATGCATTGCTTCCGCCATCTAGTGTTGGGCTCGGAATGTTACAAGTTGTTTTTCTTCTAAGAAGTCTTTTCGGAGTCACAGGATTGAGTGACTCCTCCTCTCCTTCATACTGCGCATGGGCATCGACTCCTTTGTTAGATTGTTTTCTTTCCTCTGTCGGGTTCGGATGTGTTTCCTCCCGCTCCGAGAATTTTAATCGTAAACTCTAGATAACTTTCTTTCACTGTCTGTATTGTTTTGATTGCGCTTTTCATCTATAATCGAGCCGCCAGTACCGTCGAAAACCAATTTTCGCCCTTCTGGGCATGAGCGTCCATCTTGGGCTTGTTCGGGCATACTGCATCGAAGTCTGATGGATCGGACTCCATTCCGATTCTGTCCTCGCTGCCACGCAAAATTTCCATACATAGATCAACACCTGGTATGTAATCTGTGTCTCTCTCCGATCACCGAGAAGAGGATTGTAAAGCCTGTTGATCGTTCCGATCCAAGAAGACGCTATGTTACTGGAGAGCCAGGAGATTGGAGATGGCGTTGAAAAGTACTGAGTATATCGACACACTTGAGGAAGAACAGGCGCAGACAGCAGTTTCCATTCGGGACACCGACTCCGAAGAAGACTCGGAGGAAGATAGCCAAATCTTCACTGCTGGCCAGCACAAGGGTACGACTGCCCCTACGCCCACTCCAAAAAAGTCCTCGAACACCTTGGGTGCACCACTGCCAGAGAGCCATGGTTCGACCCGTAAGAAAATACACGACGACTGACCTTCGGGTTCGGCGCCGAAAAAGGCCACACCAACTTCGATACCAGAGTCGAGGAAAACCACCAAAAGCTCAACTTCCGAATCGATTCGGTGTCCACACTCTTCGGGGTCGAAACCTCGACATCCTGCCTCGGAGCCAAAACAACAGGCTGTATTTTCGGGCCCAAAAAAACTGCAAATTTCGGAGCTGAAAAAGTATTTTTACACAGAGGAACAAGGACTTTTGAGCCACCTAAAGCAGAGCTCCAAGCCATATGATGAACAGTCCTCTAAATTATCGACACCATCAGAATATATTTTGGAGGACACTGAATTTCAACCCATTCTCGCAATCATGGATGAGAGACAATCAAGGATCCATATCTATGAAGACACTGGCAGAATCATTACTGCACCTCCTCCACAGACTAAAAGAAAGTTGGCTTTTCAGGAACATCTAGATACTTCTCCACCACCAGCAAAGATTTTTAAATGGAAGGAGAAGCCATTACGTCTGCATACTTCTCCCCCTCATTCACCACAACTTTATTTTTCACCACCACCCACTAGCCCACCACCTTTGCCTTCACCAACCCACTCACAGACTTATTCTTATGGTGATACGGTGGATCCTTGGGATCTGTATGATCCCGATCCCATACCTGCTAATGACCCAGACTTATATCCTTCCAAACCTTCCCCACCAGAAGACACTACTGCGTACACACAGGTCATCTCTAGGGCAGCAGCATACCACGGGGTACTTATGCACAGTGAGCGTCTGGAAGACGATTTCCTTTTCAATACCTTATCCTCCACCCATCACGTTACCAGTGCCCCCCACCGCTACCTGGGATGATCAAACATGCAGATGAGATATTTAATGAGCCAGATAAAGCTACAAACCCTGCCTACATTACCCATCAGGTACCTCCAGACTCAGTGGTTGTCAGTGCCACCAGAAAAAGGGCCACTAGTCAGTCGTCAGGGGATGCCCCTCCCCCGACAAAGAAAGCAGGAAATGTGATGCTGCTGGCAAGAGGGTAGCTACACAAGCAGCTAACCAATGGCAAATTGCAAACTCACAAGCCTTGCTAGCAAGGTCTGATAGAGCTCGCTGGGATGAGATGCTGGAGCTACTACAACACCTGCCAAAAGAGCATCAGAAAAGGTCTCAACAAATTGTTGGGGAAGGTCAGGCCATAAGTAATAACCAGATAAGGTCTGCCCTTGATGCTGCAGATACAGCAGCTAGAAGTGTGAATACTGCTGTCACCATACGCAGACATGCATGGTTACGTTCCTCTGGATTCAAACCAGAAATACAGCAGGCAGTACTGAATATGCCCTAAAAAAACACCTGTTTGGTCCTGAGGTTGACACCACAATAGAAACATGTAGGAAAGACTCAGACACTGCCAAAGAATGGGGGAGCCTTATACACAACATCTTATAGAGGCTCCTTTCATAAGCAACAATTTAGAGGAGGATTCAAGCCCCAATCTACGGAGGCTTCTACCTCCCCGTCTAAACAAGGGCGACAACAGCAGTACCAGAGAGGGGGGTGTAGAGGCTCTTATAGAGGCCAACACTTCAGAGCCAGAGGCAAATTCCAGGCCTCAAAAAATGTCACTGCCCCATCAAAACAGTGACTTCATAAGCAGTCCACAGCCCCACCCCTCTCTTGTGGGGGGCAGACTACAGCAATTCCACTCCCAATCGCAAAATATCACCACAGACCAATGGGTGCTCTCAATTATCCTCAATGGTTATTGCCTAGAATTGATTTCGACCGCTCCAAATATTCCTCCTCGTTGTCACAGGTTGTCCCCAGAACACAATGTTCTGTTACAACAAGAAGTACAATCGCTACTACTAAAAGAGGCAATAGAATTAGTTCCAAAATCTCAACACTGAACAGGGGTATAACCACTATACTTCCTCATTCCCAAAAAGGATGGCACTCTCAGACCCATTCTAGATCGCAGACCACTAAATCTATATATCCTGTCAGAACACTTTCACATGGTAACTCCACAGGACGTCATTCCACGACTACAAAAACAAGATTACAGGACCGCATTAGCAAAGATGCGTATTTCCATATGCCCATCCATCCAGATCACAGAAAATACTTAAGGTTTGTAATAGCCGGAAAGCATTATCAATTCAAACAACTGCTCCAAGGGTATTCACAACATGTCTAGCAGTAGTACCAGCTTACCTAAGAAGACAACACATACATGTCTTTCCTTATCTAGACGATTGGCTAATAAAATCAAGCAATTTTATACAATGTCAACAACACACTCAATACACAACAGAAACCCTACATACATTAGGGTTCACTCTCAATTACCAAAAATCCCATCTTCAACCAGCACAGGTGCAACCTTACCTAGGTGCTATTCTCAATACACAAACACCTTAGCCTATGCAAATACACAAAGCATACAAGCGTTCCAAAATCTCATACTACAAACGCAGCCAAATCAACAATATACTGTAAGATTTATCCTGAAACTATTGGGAATGATGGCATCCTACATAGCAATAGTACCGCATGCAGGACTAAACATGAGAACACTACAACAGTGCCTCTCACAACAATGGTCTCAAGCACAGGGCCAATTGCAGGATCCAGTGTTCCTAGACCGCCAAACGCACAAGTCCCTTCAGTGGTGGAATCTCAGCAATTTAATGAAGGGGGGGTCATTTCAAGACCCTGTGCCTCAGACCACCTTAACAACAGATGCATCAATGATAGGTTGGGGAGCTCATCTCAACAACCTTACCATACAAGGGAGATGGGATTCACATAAACCATTTAGAATTATTAGCTGTATTCCTTGCCCTAAAAGCGTTTCAACCACTTCTCAAACACAAAACAGACAATATGACAACCATGTATTATCTAAAGAAACAAGGCGGGACACACTCATCTCAACTGTCCCTTCTACCCCAAACAATATGGAAATGGGCAATTCACAATCACATTCATCTACTAGCAGAATACATTCCAGGAATACACAATCAGCTAGCGGATCTCCTAAGCAGAACATACCAAAAGATACACGAATGGGAGATTCACTCTCAGGTACTTCAACAGTACTTTCAAAAGTGGGGGTCACCAGAAACAGACCTATTCGCAACAAGCGAAAACGAAAAAAATGCCAAAACTTTGCATCCAGACACCCACAGCCTCTATTCAAGGGCCACGCTCTATGGAACAAATGGTTTGTGATATTTGCTTACGCTTTTTCCCCTCTCCCGCTACTTCCATTTCTGGTCAACAAACTGTGTCAAACCTCTCTTACCATGATTCTCATAGCCCCCACGTGGGCACGACAACATTGATACACAACACTCCTAGACCTGTCAGTAGTACCTCACTACAAACTTCCAAACAGACCGAATTTGCTAACACAAAACAAGGGACAAATCAGACATCCCAATCCCAGTGCTCTCAACATAGCGATTTGGCTCCTGAAGTCATAGAATTTCGATACTTAAAACTTCCATTAGAATGTATGGAAGTTCTCAAACAAGCACGCAAGCATACAACTAGACAATGCTATGATAACAAGTGGAAACTATTTGTTTATTACTGACAATCTAAAAATACTCACTGACTTACAGCATCAATACAAGATATTGTATGCTACCTACTCCATTTACAAGAGTCAAATTTAGCTTTCTCATCAATTAAAATGCATCTTACTGCCATATCAGCATATTTTCAGACTATACAACATACCTCTCTCTTTAGAGCTCCAGTTATCAAAGCCTTCATGGAAGGACTAAAACTTATCATTCCACCTAGAACACCACCAGTTCCTGCTTGGTATCTCAATATTGTAATCACATGACTAATGGGTCCACCTTCTGAACCCATGCATTCCTGTGAGATTTAGGGGCAAATTTATACTCTGTTTGCGCCGATTGTGTGTCAAAAATGTTGACGCACATCCAGCGCAAACCTTGCCCCATAGTTAAATTTTGACGCCCAACCCAGTGGACGTCAAAATTCCACCGTGTGCGTCATTTTTTGGAAGCGGGAAACTGCCTTGCGTTAATGATATGCAAGGTAGGCATTCCCTTCCAAAAAATGACTTTAAGGCCTGTGCGCCTTATTTATACCCCAGCATCATTTTGACGCACAGGAGTGGGTGGGCCTTAAAAAATGGCGCACAGCCTGATGTGCGCCGTTTTTTTAATGCCTAGGTCAGGGCAGGCTTTAAGGTATCTGTGGGCTCGGAACCCTGCCCACCCTGCCCCCAGGGACACCCCCTGCCACCCTCGCCCACCCCTGGAGGACACCCATGGATGCGGGGACCCATCCCAGGTAAGTTAAGGTAAGTATTTTTTTTATTTTTTTTAAGTGGCATGGGGGGCCACATTTTGGCCTCCCTACATGCCACTGTGCCCAATGACCATGCCCAGGGGACAGAAGTCCCCTGGGCATGGCCATTGGGCAAGGGGGCATGACTCCTGTCTTTGCTAAGACAGGAGTCGTGTCAATGGGGATTGTGCTTCAAAAAATGGCGCAAGTCCGGTTTGAGGCATGATTTTTGCCTCAGACCTGCCTTGCACCATTTTTTGACGCACAACCCCCATTGTTCCCTACACCGGTGCTGCCTGGTGTGAGTCATTTTTTTTACTCAGACCAGTCCGCAGCGCCGGCTAACGTCATTCCTTAAATAAGGCGCCCGCATGGTGCGTTGGAATTGCGTTAGCCGCGGTAAAAAAAAATACGCACAACTGCGTTGGCGCAGTTGTGCATCAAATAGTATAAATATGGCCCTCAATTTCTAACTTGGTAAGTTGCTTTCCTAGTAGTGATTACTTCATTAAGAAGAGTTAGTGAAATACAAGCATTCACTCTTGAGGAACCTTTTTTCCAAGTACACAAACATAAACTTCTACTTAGAACTAATCCAAAATTGTTGCCAACGGTTGTATCACCTTTTCACATAAACCAAACAGTGGAATTGCCCGTCTTCTTCCCACAGCCAGATTCAACTGCAGAAAGAGCCCTCCACACTCTTGATCTTAAAAGAGCTCTAATGTATTATGTGGATAGAACAAAAGAGTTTAGAAAAAGTAAACAGCTTTTTGTTGCTTTTCAACAACAACATAAAGGTAATCCTATGTCTAAACAAGGATTAGCTAGATGGATTGTTAAATATATTCAAACATGCTACATTTAGGCAAAACGACAACTTTTAATAACACCTAAAGCACATTCCACTAGGAAAAAAGGTGCTTCCATGGCATTCTTAGGAAACATACCAATGGCAGACATATGCAAAGCTTCCACATGGTCCACACCACATACATTTACAAAACATTACTGTGTGGATGTACTTTCAAAGCAAGAGGCAGTTGGTCAAGCTGTCCTAAAAATATTGTTTCAAACAACTTCAACTCCTACAGGCTAGCCACTGCATTATTTTGGGGAGCAAACTGCTTTTTAGTCTATGCATAGCATGTGTATCTGCAGCTACACATGCCATTGAATGGAAAATGTCACTTACCCAGTGTACATCTGTTCGTGGCATGTAGTGCTGCAGATTCACATGCACCCTCCCTCCTCCCCGGAAGCCTGTAGTTGTTGCAGTTTCTTATATGTACATATGTATATACATTTACATTTGCATGGACATCTATTTTACTTATTACTTTTATAGTACGTTTACATTCTTACACTCTATCACTCCTTCTTACACCCTTTTGTGGGAAAACAATCTAACAACGGAGTCGATGCCCATGCGCAGTATGAACGAGAGGAGGAGTCACTCGATCCCATGACTCCGAAAAGACGTCTTCGAAGAAAAACAACTTGTAACTGTCCGAGCCCAACACTAGATGGTAGATGCAGTGCGTAGCATGTGAATCTGCAGCACTACATGCCACGAACAGATGTACACTGGGTAAGTGACATTTTCCATATAAATTACTACATACATTTTTTTTGCGACACATATATGTTTTTAATATGTGATCCGGGGTCCCCGCACATGGGCGGGAATATTCAGTGCTCATGACCATTGATGAGGATCCTCTGGAAGAGAATCTTACTTTCCATACTTTCAAAATGGCTATTATTGGTGTCCTGTAATGTGGTGGCCATCTTGAAATTATACAAATGTTAGTATCTATGCTTCATGGTGGATATCATGTTGAATTTAATGTAATAAATATGATGGCCCTCTTGAATGTATGGAAACTTAACATTTTCTATATTTTGAAGGTGGCATGGCAACGCCAATTGCGATGGATGGTGAGCTGTGGGAAGCGGTATTGGGACAGAGGCCAGTAGAGGAAGGCGAACGGGGAGAAAGGCAAGAGGAAAGGCAAAGGAGGGAAGAAAAGCAATGGAGGGGACAAAGAACCTGACTGTGCTCTGTGTCGGAACAGCAGCATGTTTTTTTAGTGGGAAAACAGAGTTGGGAGGGCGTTGGAGAGTGAGGGACAAGCACAGCAACAGGGAGGAAAGCTATCCACTTGGAAACTGAGACAGAAAACAGAGTCACATAGTCATGAGCAAGGAGCTGAACCTATGCGCACTCCATTCTGCACAGTCCTGTCTACGGCAGAAATATGAATCTGTTGGTAGCAAGACTGCAACCAGGTACACACTCTGTCATGTCTCGAACATTGCAGAGCTGCCCTCACTACACTGTCAAGTTCCCTCAAGCAAAATGATAAAAAGGAATATTGCACATTATTCAGGGAACTTGTATGAAAGTTAAAGAAATAGAGGCCAGATGAGCTTAATGAAATTAATAATTATTATTTTCCCCTCTCAGGTTTTCCTGTGGCTCAGTGACTTTAATATCACACCCTCTGTGGGCTGTAAGTCCAACTACCTGCGGGTTTATGATGGAAAGAGCAAGACCTCACGTGTCATACTGGACAACACCTGTGGGCAGGGCAAAGGACTCTCACTCTTGGCCACAGGGACCACCATGCTGCTGGAGTTTGTCTACAGTAGTCCAAGTGCATTAAACAGTTTCCATGCCACTTATAGCACAGGTGAGTCTACACTCTCTCATTATGGAGCAGGTCCTCCATCAGACCATATTCATTTGGTGGTTAAGAGGTCTATTGCTTTAGTAATCAAAAGTGTTGCTGTGGGTGGGCTTCTTATTAGTCTCTTGAAGTCACTCGGTGCTAAGCTGTAGCCATCAAATCTGAAATATCTCTTGCGTGAACCTGTACATTCTCATGGGTGGTGCCAGACAGTCACTGGAACCCATTGGCTCTGCACTCCTTCTTTGCGGGAATATGTCAATGGAAGTATTCCTCTGGGGTGTCTCTCCCAGAGGAGGAAACTGTCCACTTTAACTGCTCATTGTCTTGAGAGTGTTTTGAGGTGGCGGGACCACCCTCCCTCCCTCAAATGTGTCTCCTCTTTAGTGCTGAGAGATCCACATCAAGAATGTCTCCTATGGCTAATGGGACCACTTGTCTGTCTTGCTTGCTCCAGTTACTCTTCATCTACAGTGTCTGTCCTGAGATGCTTGATATGCACTGCTCGATATCTCCACAGAATCTTTTGTGGAATGGGGGAACATCTCCCTGTACAATGTCTCTTCCATAATGTGGAGATGGCTTCCTATAGGATGTCTGTCCTGAGATGTTGCAGCAGCCCTTCGTCTAAAATGTCTCTCTTGAGATGCTACAACCGCTGTTCCTCAGGAGGCTCTGTCCTGAGAGGATAGGACAGCTGTTCTACAGGGAATTATTCATGATGTGCTAGGACAGTCCCTGGACCTGCCCTTCCTCTAGGGCATCCTTCCCGATTTACAGGGAGAGCCCTACCTGAGATGCCCAATCAGCCCTTCCTCTAGGAACTTTGGCATGATATGCTGGGACAGTCCGCCTTTTGTGGTATCTCTCGTAGTGAGCTGGGGCGCCTATCATCTAGTGTATGTGCTTTAGGGAACCTGTGGTGACGGGGAGCCCTACTCAGAGAGTTTTATAATGATTAATGGAAGGGGATGAGGTGTATGGATGAAAATATAAAAAGCAAAGGACCTTGAAGAGGAGGAAGACTAAGGAGAAATGTAGTAGGCATGGTGGCGGGGAGTATACAGGTGTCCATGCTCCTTAAAATACAAACAAGTGGGAAAAGAAATATCTTTCTTCTCTACTCCAAGTAAATAAAAAAAACACAAGTCTAGTGCAAGCACATTTTTTAAAGAAAACAATTTTTTATTCAAACTTTGATGACAGCAGCTGTAACAGGGTTTTTGTGATCATGATGCTAGTTGTGTAGGTGGTACTTGCAGTGAGTGGTGGTGAGGTGTGGACTAGTAACTGCTTGTGATGGGTATTTGGGTGAAGATGTGACTGCAGTGTTCGTGCTAAGCAGAGATCGTGACAGCTACAGCACAGGTTTGTAACTTTGGCAGTGAGGATTGTGGTGTAGGTTACGCTGCTTGAATCAGTGGCAAGTGCAGCCAATGCTTTTTTACAATGTAGGTTGCTGACTGCTTTGACTTGTCTTCTGGTGGATTTAATGCTTGTTGTGGCGGTGGAAAACACTGCGTTATTGGTTACTGTTTAAACTCCTGTGACGTGGTGGACATGACACTGGTTGTGTCAGAGGTAGGCGCAGGTGCTGCTGGTTACTGTTTAGACACTTGTGGCAGTGTTTGTATTGGAGATGACACGGATTGTGTCTGTGGTAAGTACAGATGGTGTTGGGTATGTTGTGGATTTGTGGCAGCTGTGAAGTGTCTTGTGTTGGAGATGATGCCTAGTGTGTCAGTGGTAAGCACAGCTCCAGTGAAGATTGGTGAAATATTCAACGGGTTTTGTGGTGGAGATGGTGGTTGTGTTACCTGAAACTAATGGCACTACAGGTACAGTTTAGTGTGGTGACGCATCATGTGACAGAGATGGTGTTGTAGATTACTATGATTGTGTTAGTGAAAAGCATATTTGGTACTGGTTACAGAGTGTGCTTGGTGACTGCTGTGATAGGATTGTGGTGGATATGGTCCTGGTTGTGTCTGTGGAAAGTGCAGTACGTTGATGACAGGAGTGATGGGGATTGTGGCCTAGATAGCGCTGGTTGTGTCTGTGGTAAGCAGAGGGGCTGCTGCTAATGGAGTAGCCTGGTGATTCTTCTGATTGTTGTTGTTTTGGAGATGACACCACTTGTGTCAGCAGCAAGCACCCCAGATGCTTGTTAGGGTGTAGATTGATGACAGAGGTTAGTGGCAGCTGTAATAGGGATTGTAATGAAGATGATGCTTATTTTTCTATTTGTAACCACCAGTGGGATTGGCTACCGATGTGGATGGTGCAGAAAATGATGCTCCTTGCGTCAGTGATGGGCAAGCATAAGTGGCGCTGGTCGCGGTTTAACACGGTGAGCCCTGGGGTGGGATTGTACTATATATGATGCTGATTCTGTCAGTGGTAAGCACAGATGGTTCTGGTTACCCTGTAGCTTGATGGAAACTGTGAAGGGTGTTGTGGGATAAATGATGCTGATTCTCAGTGAAAAGTGCTATAGGTGTTGGTTGATGTTGGGGATTGTACTGGAGATGAAGCACCCTTATCGTTATTTAACTGTCTATTCTTTGCAGGAACTGCCAAGGCAAGTATACTTCCACAAGTGGAACCACGACATCACCAAACTACCCGAACAGGTGCCCTCCATCACCAGCCTGCAGCTGGACAATCGTGGCACCACTAGGGTACAAGGTGACTATGGGTGACAGCCATGGGGACAGGAGTACTCTAAAACCCCACGTGAATCCAGCTTCACCGGGGCTTCTGGCTCAATTGCTGCTCCAGTGAGGGTAATTCCCATGCTCCTAGCCACATTCAGTCCTCTTTCCACATACATGAAGCGCGCAAAGACTTCCAATTGGAAAAGCAGCTTTTATGGTCACCACATGTGTATTTACAAAATGTGTCAGTCTTGAAAGTGCTTGAAGTCTGCACACGTAAATCTCAGCAGCAGGCAACGCCCCAGCTCTAGAGCACACGCATACATATCCTCCTCCCCCTTACCTCTATTAGTCAGAGCTATCTCCTGTCTTGCTAGAAATGAACCTGCAAAGTGCCCATTTCTACAGCAGTTTTATAAACCCTCTCATAAAAGCCACTACCTTGCGGGCAGCACACAGACGTCTGTGGGAGGCTCTCAACCCCTTGTGCTATCTTACCAGGATTTACCTGTACATTGCACGTTGCACAGATCTCTGCAACCTGTGTGCATTGACAGAGTGTCGTATGCTCTGACTACTGGGACATTATTGCATGGTTCTGCACAGTACTAAGGTACTTTGTGAAGCGGCTTTCCCTCAAGGACTCCAGCTGCTAAAATCTGGTCACTCTCTGTCAACATCTTAGAAGTGGGATATTGCTGCAGACTAGAGCAGCACCGTGTGTGAACGCTTAATGTTTTAGTAGTGAAAATGCTTAGCATGATGATATCAGAACATGAAGATCAGAATAGATGTGCATCATGGTTTCTACATCTGTGACATCGGTGCGTAGTGCAGACCAGAAGAGAGGTGCATCATGGATTCTACATCTGTGACATTGGTGCGTAGTGCAGACCAGAAGAGAGGTGCATCATGGGTTCTACATCTGTGACATCGGGGACTAGTGCAGACCAGAAGAGAGGTGCATCATGGGTTCTACACCTGTGACATCGTTGCATACTGCAGACCAGAAGAGAGTTGCATCATGGGTTCTACACCTGTGACATCGGTACGTAGTGTAGACCAGAAGAGAGGCACATCATGGGTTCTACATCTGTGACATCTGTGCGTAGTGTAGATCAGAAGAGAGGTGCATCATGGGTTCTAAATCTGTGATATTGGTGCGTGGTGCAGACCAGAAGAGAGGTGCATCATGGGTTCTACATCTGTGACATCGGGGACTAGTGCAGACCAGAAGAGAGGTGCATCATGGGTTCTACACCTGTGACATCGTTGCATACTGCAGACCAGAAGAGAGTTGCATCATGGGTTCTACACCTGTGACATCGGTACGTAGTGTAGACCAGAAGAGAGGCACATCATGGGTTCTACATCTGTGACATCTGTGCGTAGTGTAGATCAGAAGAGAGGTGCATCATGGGTTCTACATCTGTGATATTGGTGCGTGGTGCAGACCAGAAGAGAGGTGCATCATGGGTTCTACATCTGTGACATCGCTGCGTAATGCAGACCAGAAGAGAGGTGCATCATGGTTCTACATCTGTGACATTGCTGCGTAGTGCACACCAGAAGAGAGGTACATCATGGGTTCTACATCTGTGACATCGGTGCGTAGTGCAGACCAGAAGAGAGGTGCATCATGGGTTCTACATCTGTGACATCCGTGCGTAGTGTAGACCAGAAGAGAGGTGCATCATGGGTTCTACATCTGTGACATCGCTGCATACTGCAGGCCAGCAGAGAGGTGCATCATGGGTTCTACATCTGGGACATCCGTATGTGGTGTAGACCAGAAGAGAGGTGCATCACGGGTTCTACACCTGTGACTTCGCTGCATAGTGCTGACCAATAGAGAGGTGCATCATGGGTTCTACATCTGTGACATCGGTGCGTAGTGCAGACCAGAAGAGAGGTGCATCATGGGTTCTACATCTGTGACATGGCTGCGTAGTGCAGACCAGAAGAGAGGTGCATCATGGGTTCTACACCTGTGACATTGGTGCGTACTGCAGACCAGAAGAGAGGTGCATCATGGGTTCTACATCTGTGACATCGCTGCGTACTGCAGGCCAGCAGAGAGGTGCTTCATGGGTTCTACACCTGTGACATCGCTGCGTACTGCAGACCAGAAGAGAGATGCATCATGGGTTCTACACCTGTGACATCGCTGTGTAGTGCAGACCAGAAGAGAGGTGCTTCATCGGTTCTACATCTGTGATATTGCTGCGTACTGCAGACCAGAAGAGAGGTGCATCATGGGTTCTACATCTGTGATATCCGGGCCTAGTGAAGACCAGAAGAGAGGTGCATCATGGGTTCTACATCTGTGACATCGCTGCGTACTGCAGGCCAGCAGAGAGGTGCTTCATGGGTTCTACACCTGTGACATCGCTGCGTACTGCAGACCAGAAGAGAGATGCATCATGGGTTCTACACCTGTGACATCGCTGTGTAGTGCAGACCAGAAGAGAGGTGCTTCATGGGTTCTACATCTGTGATATTGCTGCGTACTGCAGACCAGAAGAGAGGTGCATCATGGGTTCTACATCTGTGATATCCGGGCCTAGTGCAGACCAGAAGAGAGGTGCATCATGGGTTCTACATCTGTGACATTGCTGCGTAGTGCAGACCAGAAAAGAGGTACATCATGGGTTCTACATCTGTGACATTGGTGCGTAGTGCAGACCAGAAGAGAGGTGCATCATGGGTTCTACATCTGTGACATCCGTGGGTAGTGTAGACCAGAAGAGAGGTGCATCATGGGTTCTACACCTGTGACATCGGTGCGTAGTGTAGACCAGAAGAGAGGTGCATCATGGGTTCTACACCTGTGACATCACTGAGTAGTGCAGACCAATAGAGAGGTGCATCATGGGTTCTACATCTGTGACATCGATGCGTAGTGCAGACCAGAAGAGAGGTGCATCATGGGTTCTACATCTGTGACATGGCTGCGTAGTGCAGACCAGAAGAGAGGTGCATCATGGGTTCTACACCTGTGACATTGGTGCGTACTGCAGACCAGAAGAGAGGTGCATCATGGGTTCTACACCTGTGACATCGCTGCCTACTGCAGACCAGAAGAGAGATGCATCATGGGTTCTACACCTGTGACATTGCTGCGTAGTGCAGACCAAAAGAGAGGTGCATCATGGGTTCTACAACTGTGACATCACTGCGTAGTGCAGGCCAGAAGAGAGGTGCATCACGGGTTCTGCACCTGTTAGATCACTGCATTCTGCAGACCAGAAGAGAGGTGCATCATGGGTTCTACATCTGTGACATCGCTGTGTGGTGCAGACCAGAAGAGAGGTACATCAAGGGGTCTACATCTGTGGGGGGGGGGGGGGTAGTGCAGACAAGAAGAGAGGTGCATCATGGGTTCTACATCTGTGACATTGCTGCATAGTGCAGGCCAGAAGAGAGGTACATCATGGGTTCTACATCTGTGACATCGGGCGTAGTGCAAACCAGAAGAGAGGTGCATCATAGGTTCTACACCTGTGACATCGCTGCGTAGTGCAGACCAGAAGAGAGGTGCATCATTGGTTCTAGATCTGTGACATCGCTGCGTAGTGCAGACCAATAGAGAGGTGTATCATGGGTTCTACATCTGTGACATCGGTGTGTAGTGCAGACCAGAAGAGAGGTGCATCATGGGTTCTACACCTGTGACATCGGTGCGTACTGGAGACCAGAAGAGAGGTGCATCATGGGCTCTACATCTGTGACATCGCTGCGTACTGCAGACCAGAAGAGAGGTGCATCATGGGTTCTACATCTGTGACATTGCTGTGTACTGCAGACCAGAAGAGAGGTGCTTCATGGATTCTACATCTGTGACATCGCTGCGTAGTGCAGACCTGAAGAGAGGTGCATCATGGGTTCTACATCTGTGATATCGCCATGTAGTGCAGAACAGAAGAGAGGTACATCATGGGTTCTATATCTGTGAGGGGGGGTAGTGCAGACCAGAAGAGAGGTGCATCATGGGTTCTACAACTGTGACATTGCTGCGTAGTGCAGACCAGAAGAGAGGTACATCACGGGTTGTATATCTGTGACATCGGGGTGTAGTGCAGACCAGAAGAGAGGTGCATCATGGGTTCTACATCTGTGACATCGCTGCATTGTGCAGACCTGAAGAGAGGTGCATCATGGGTTCTACATCTGTGACATCGCTGCGTAGTGCAGACCAGAAGAGAGGTGCATCATGGATTCTACATCTGTGACATTGCTGCGTAGTGCAGACCAGAAGAGAGGTGAATCATAGGTTCTACAACTGTAACATCAGTGCGTACTGGAGACCAGAAGAGAGGTGCATCACGTGTTCTACATCTGTGACATCGCTGCGCGGTGCAGACCAGAAGAGAGGTACATCATGGGTTCTACATCTGTGAGGGGGGGTAGTGCAGACCAGAAGAGAGGTGCATCATAGGTTCTACACTTGTGACATCGCTGCATAGTGCAGACCAGAAGAGAGGTGCATCATAGGTTCTACACCTGTGACATTGGTGCGTACTGCAGACCAGAAGAGAGGTGCTTCATGGATTCTACATCTGTGACATCGCTGCGTAGTGCAGACCAGAAGAGAGGTGCATCATAGGTTCTACACCTGTGACATCGCTGCGTAGTGCAGACCAGAAGAGAGGTGCATCATGGGTTCTACATCTGTGACATCCGTGGGTAGTGTAGACCAGAAGAGAGGTGCATCATGGGTTCTACACCTGTGACATCGGTGCGTAGTGTAGACCAGAAGAGAGGTGCATCATGGGTTCTACACCTGTGACATCACTGAGTAGTGCAGACCAATAGAGAGGTGCATCATGGGTTCTACATCTGTGACATCGATGCGTAATGCAGACCAGAAGAGAGGTGCATCATGGGTTCTACATCTGTGACATGGCTGCGTAGTGCAGACCAGAAGAGAGGTGCATCATGGGTTCTACACCTGTGACATTGGTGCGTACTGCAGACCAGAAGAGAGGTGCATCATGGGTTCTACACCTGTGACATCGCTGCCTACTGCAGACCAGAAGAGAGATGCATCATGGGTTCTACACCTGTGACATTGCTGCGTAGTGCAGACCAAAAGAGAGGTGCATCATGGGTTCTACAACTGTGACATCACTGCGTAGTGCAGGCCAGAAGAGAGGTGCATCACGGGTTCTGCACCTGTTAGATCACTGCATTCTGCAGACCAGAAGAGAGGTGCATCATGGGTTCTACATCTGTGACATCGCTGTGTGGTGCAGACCAGAAGAGAGGTACATCAAGGGGTCTACATCTGTGGGGGGGGGGGGGGGTAGTGCAGACAAGAAGAGAGGTGCATCATGGGTTCTACATCTGTGACATTGCTGCATAGTGCAGACCAGAAGAGAGGTACATCATGGGTTCTACATCTGTGACATCGGGCGTAGTGCAAACCAGAAGAGAGGTGCATCATAGGTTCTACACCTGTGACATCGCTGCGTAGTGCAGACCAGAAGAGAGGTGCATCATTGGTTCTAGATCTGTGACATCGCTGCGTAGTGCAGACCAATAGAGAGGTGTATCATGGGTTCTACATCTGTGACATCGGTGTGTAGTGCAGACCAGAAGAGAGGTGCATCATGGGTTCTACACCTGTGACATCGGTGCGTACTGGAGACCAGAAGAGAGGTGCATCATGGGCTCTACATCTGTGACATCGCTGCGTACTGCAGACCAGAAGAGAGGTGCATCATGGGTTCTACATCTGTGACATTGCTGTGTACTGCAGACCAGAAGAGAGGTGCTTCATGGATTCTACATCTGTGACATCGCTGCGTAGTGCAGACCTGAAGAGAGGTGCATCATGGGTTCTACATCTGTGATATCGCCATGTAGTGCAGAACAGAAGAGAGGTACATCATGGGTTCTATATCTGTGAGGGGGGGTAGTGCAGACCAGAAGAGAGGTGCATCATGGGTTCTACAACTGTGACATTGCTGCGTAGTGCAGACCAGAAGAGAGGTACATCACGGGTTGTATATCTGTGACATCGGGGTGTAGTGCAGACCAGAAGAGAGGTGCATCATGGGTTCTACATCTGTGACATCGCTGCATTGTGCAGACCTGAAGAGAGGTGCATCATGGGTTCTACATCTGTGACATCGCTGCGTAGTGCAGACCAGAAGAGAGGTGCATCATGGATTCTACATCTGTGACATTGCTGCGTAGTGCAGACCAGAAGAGAGGTGAATCATAGGTTCTACAACTGTAACATCAGTGCGTACTGGAGACCAGAAGAGAGGTGCATCACGTGTTCTACATCTGTGACATCGCTGCGCGGTGCAGACCAGAAGAGAGGTACATCATGGGTTCTACATCTGTGAGGGGGGGTAGTGCAGACCAGAAGAGAGGTGCATCATAGGTTCTACACTTGTGACATCGCTGCATAGTGCAGACCAGAAGAGAGGTGCATCATAGGTTCTACACCTGTGACATTGGTGCGTACTGCAGACCAGAAGAGAGGTGCTTCATGGATTCTACATCTGTGACATTGCTGCGTAGTGCAGACCAGAAGAGAGGTGCATCATAGGTTCTACACCTGTGACATCGCTGCGTAGTGCAGACCAGAAGAGAGGTGCATCATAGGTTCTACACCTGTGACATTGGTGCGTACTGCAGACCAGAAGAGAGGTGCATCATTGGTTCTACATCTGTGACATCGCTGCGTAGTGCAGACCTGAAGAGAGGTGCATCATGGGCTCTATACCTGTGACATTGGTGCATACTGCAGACCAGAAGAGAGATGCATCACGTGTTCTACATCTTTGACATCGCTGCGCGGTGCAGACCAGAAGAGAGGTACATCATGGGTTCTACATCTGTGAGGGGGGGTAGTGCAGACCAGAAGAGAGGTGCTTCATGGGTTCTACATCTGTGACATCGCTGCGTAGTGCAGACCAGAAGAGAGGTGCATCATGGATTCTACATCTGTGACATTGCTGCGTAGTGCAGACCAGAAGAGAGGTGCATCATAGGTTCTACACCTGTAACATCGGTGCGTACTGCAGACCAGAAGAGAGGTGCATCATGGGTTCTACATCTGTGACATCGCTGCGTAGTGTAAACCAGAAGAGAGGTGCATCATGGGTTCTACACCTATGACATTGGTGCATAGTTTAGACCAGAAGAGAGGTACATCATGGGTTCTACATCTGTGACATTGCTGCGTAGTGCAGACCAGAAGAGAGGTACATCATGGGTTCTACATCTGTGAGAGGGGGAGTAGTGCAGACCAGAAGAGAGGTGCATCATAGGTTCTACACTTGTGACATTGGTGCGTACTTCAGACCAGAAGAGAGGTGCATCATGGGTTCTACATCTGTGACATCGCTGCGTAGTGCAGACCTGAAGAGAGGTACATCATGGTTTCTACATCTGTGACATCGGGCGTAGTGCAGACCAGAAGAGAGGTGCATCATGGGTTCTACACCTGTGACATCGCTGCGTAGTGCAGACCAGAAGAGAGGTGCATCATGGGTTCCACATCTGTGACATCGGTGCGTAGTGCAGACCAGAAGAGAGGTGCATCATGGGTTCTACATCTGTGACATCGCTGCGTGGTGCAGACCAGAAGAGAGGTGCATCATGGGTTCTACATCTGTGACATCGCTGCGTAGTGCAGACCAGAAGAGAGGTGCATCATGGGTTCCACATCTGTGAGGGGGGGTAGTGCAGACCCGAAGAGAGGTGCATCATGGGTTCTACATCTGTGACATTTCTGCGTACTGCAGACCAGAAGAGAGGTGCATCACAGGTTCTACACTTGTGACATCGGTGCTTACTTCAGACCAGAAGAGAGGTGCATCATAGGTTCTACACTTGTGACATCGCTGCGTACTGCAGACCAGAAGAGAGGTGCATCATGGATTCTACATCTGTGACATCGCTGCGTAGTGCAGACCTGAAGAGAGGTGCATCACGTGTTCTACATCTATGACATCGCTGCGTACTGCGTACCAGAAGAGAGGTGCATTGGGAGAGCCCTGTGGATGATGTGCAACAGTAAAAGGGTCTGGCCATTATTAAGGCATCCTGCATTGCCTCCCCACACTGAATGAACACTTCTGGCATGCGATTTGTGCTCTGCTACTCTCACCGTACTACAGGTTAAAGAAATCAAGGACTCTAGAATTAGAGGTTGTTGTTTTCCATACCTTGTGCTCACACCGTGTTAGTGTGTTATTGCTTTGTCACAACGCGTAGGGTCTAAAGACATGCACTTTGATGAAGGGTTTACTTCATCAAGTTCAGTGAGGGCACATTTTAGTAAGTGCTTTGATCCTTGTGACCACCATTAAAGGGACTTTCCTGGAGCCAAGCAGAGTGGTGGGTGGATTTGGGAGCTGGTCCAAGGGCTGCTTTGTAAAATGGAATAAGAAGTATATAGAGAGCTCTGTTGTACCCTTACACTAAGTCAGCCTGCTAATATCTGAAGCCAAAGTTGCAGGTAGACACCAGGATACAGGCAGAAAACCCAATGAGATTCTTCTAAGGCCTGTGAGGAGTCAGTCTTTGAATTGCTGAAATGGGAGAGTCAACATTGCTCTTGGAAGAGGGGGAGGCGAGGAGGCAGACTTGCAGCCGATGGCAGTACCGCTAATGACAGGCACCAGAACATATCTAACCCTGTTAGGTGGACCTTCATGCACACATTGAACATTCTTTGCCATAGCACTTCCATGTAAATCCTACCTGTCCTACCCGAGGACACGCTAACCCACCCTTGATGTGCAGGACCTCAAAGAAACAATGTCCATTGTCTTTACTGACTGAATTAATCTCTCTGGGTTTTGCACTGAGAGCCAGGCTGCCCAAATGCTACTAGCTCTTACAAAGATGCCCATCATAGCCAAAGGCATTAACACATACACCATTTCTTACTCTCTTTAATACAAGCTGGTTGAGTAAAGCAAAGGGTAATGCACTAACTGCTGAGGTCATGTTGTAACCTGTAGACAAAGGTCGGGAGCTCAGCAGCCTTCTGCTAAATCCAGTAAATTAGTTTGGTTGACATGGTTAGTAGCCATATTACAATTCTCTCGTCTAGGTAATGCAGGGCTGGCGAATGCAGGTCCGCGAGGGGGTGGATCAGTCTAGCTGTACGAGATAAGCAATGACTTATAAACGAGTTCCACTTGGAAATATTGCATTCAAAAGTATTGTATGCGCATTTGGATTAGATCTGCTCTGGACCTGTCCTCGTAGACTGACACAGAATCCTCATGGATAAGAAGTCTACAGATCTGTTGGTTCTGTGGTGCACACATCACCATGCTATCATGAGATATCTAACGCGCTTCTCCCAACCACGTAGCAGATCAACAGCTCAACAAGGCTGTCTGGTGGTCAAATAGCTTAAAGATTTCTGGATCTGTAACATTTTGAGGTCTATAAAATTAATACTGATTCTGCTGGGAAGCGGTAACTCTCTCATCAACCCCTAAATACTCAGCGGTCTGCCCAGTAAGTGAAGGAAGTGTTGTAACTTTAAAGATATCCACAGTTTTTCATTAGGTAACTGCTGCCTTTGCCCATCTCTTGCATTGCATCCCCATTCCTGGCTGTTTGCTCTCATGGTGCCAGATATCCTGGGGAGCATATTTTGGATGAGACGCTAATTGCAAGGGAGGGAGCCGGCAGACAGTGTGGGCTATAGGTGGGAAGTGGTCTCTTACCCAGTTCAATGCAAGCACTCGAGTGGAAGTCAGAGGATACACCTGAGCATCCAGTAGCATTAGGTCAGAGTTCAATACTCCACTGACCCGACCCAAACCATGAAGAACAAAGTCTCAAGCCTGTGGCTGCAATAGGTTGGTCATAGGATGCCCCAAAGCCCACTCTTTGGGTACTGAAAGCAGGGGGATTGTTTGACAGCTGTGACCTAAAAATCCTTTCCTATTGGTTGTGTTTATTAACTGAAGTGTTATGGCTTGTTCTTTTGTCTTTAAAGCTGAAGGCTTTTAAACATTAAAGGGGTCATTACAACCCTGGCGGTCAGTGTTAAAGTGGTGGTAAGACCGCCAACAGGCCGGTGGAAAAAAAAAATGGAATCCCGACCGTGGCGGAAACCGCCAACAAAGACAGCCACTTTAACACTCCAACCGCCACGGCGGTACAAACAAACAGCGCGGCCGTCACCGCCAACAGACAGGCGGGAGACAATGTACCGCCCACAGTATCACAACCTACCAATCCGCCACCTTTTCCGGGGCGGATTCACCGCAAACAAAAACATGGCGGAAACAGGACTTCGAAGGGAAAACGCTCACTTCTACACACCCCACGAGGAACCAGGACGCCATGGAACCAGAGCTTCACATATTCCCTGTCCTTATCTTCTTGCTCCTCTACCAGGAGCACGAACGCCGGCGGCGAAGACCACGATGAGTACTGCACCTACGACACAGGGGAGGGGGGAGGGAAAAAACAGGGACACGCAACACGCAACACCCCCACCCTGAACCTCACCCACGACAACACACACACTAATACAGCATGATACATTACAGTTACACCCCCCAAGCCCCCAGAAGAATGCAAAGACAAAAGGAAATTAGTGTAACCATTGTAATCTATTAATATCCAGTACGCAAAAATATATATATATACACTATAAACAAATACATATACACCAAGAATAGTAGTCCAGGTATTGCTCCATTGAAGTCTGTGGAACACTGGACCCACACTGCATGGGCGAGGCCCACATTCAGTACCCGAACATGACGGCGAGAACACCGCAGGGGCATCAGATAGAAATAAAACAGGCACCTCAGGGGGAAGGAAAAGGGGGGGCACCTCAGCCGGTTGAGTGCACGAAGCCAAATCCACGAGGGGGCCCCATGCCCACGGTTCAATCCTGGGAAGTGCAAAGCCACAGTCTCTCAAGTCTCTACAGTGGGTGGTTTGCCCACTGTTCAGTCCTGGGGAGTGCAAAGCCACAGTCTCTCAAGTCTCTACAGTGGGTGGTTTGCCCACTGTTCAATCCTGGGGAGTGCAAAGCCACAGTCTCTCAAGTCTCTAAGGTGGGTGGTTTGCCCACTGTGCAATCCTGGGGAGTGCAAAGCCACAGTCTCTCAAGTGGATAACAGTCTCCACTGGTTCTGGAGGGGGCTTTGTGCCCTGAGTGCTTCATCCTGCCAAGGACAGAGGTAGTGGATGCCTTTCTCCACTGGTTCTGGAGGGGGCTTTGTGCCCAGAGTGCTTCATCCTGCCAAGGGCAGAGGTAGTGGATGCCTTTCTCCACTGGTTCTGGAGGGGGCATTGTGCCCAGAGTGCTTCATCCTGCCAAAGACAGAGGTAGTGGATGTGATACTCCACTGGTTCTAGAGGGGGCTTTGTGCCCAGAGTGCTTCATCCTACCAAGGACAGAGGTAGTGGATGCCTTTCTCTACTGGTTCTGGAGGGGGCTTTGTGCCCAGAGTGCTTCATCCTGCCAAGGACAGAGGTAGTGGATGTAAATCTCCACTGGTTCTGGAGGGGGCTTTGTGCCCAGAGTGCTTCATCCTGCCAAGGAGAGAGGTAGTGGGTGTAAATCTCCACTGGTTCTGGAGGGGGCTTTATGCCCAGAGTGCTTCATCCTGCTTGTGGCGGACTCAGTAGCGTCAGTGCTCTTGGCACTTATCGGCCAGCGGTGCTTGTTGCGGCGGTGTCCTGTTCAGCGGTGCTTGTAGCGGCGGTGTCCTTGGCAGCGGTGCCTGTGGCGGCGGTGTCCTGTTCAGCGGTGCTTGTTGCGGCGGGGTCCTTGGCAGCGACTCAGCTGCTGGCGGTCCTGTCTGGCCCAGCGGGACTGGTGCTGGCGGTCCTTTCTGGCCCAGCGGGACTGGTGCTGGCGGTCCTGTCTGGCCCAGCGGGGCTGGGGCTGGCGGTCCGTTCTGGCCCAGCGGGGCTGATGGCGTTTCTGTCTGGCCCAGCGAGGCTGGCGGTCCTTTCTGGCCCAGCGGGGCTTGCAGTCCTTTCTGGCCCAGCGGGACTGGTGCTGGCGGTCCTGTCTGGCCCAGCGGGGCTGGGGCTGGCGGTCCGTTCTGGCCCAGCGGGACTGGTGCTGGCGCTGGCGGTCGTTTCTGGCCCAGCGGGGCTGATGTCGGTTCTGTCTGGCCCAGCGGGGCTGGCGGTCCTTTCTGGCCCAGCGGGACTGGTGCTGGCGGTCTTGTCTGGCCCAGCGGGGCTGGGGCTGGCGGTCCTGTCTGGCCCAGCGGGGCTGGTGCTAGCGGTCCTTTCTGGCCCAGCGGGGCTGGTGCTGGCGGTCGTTTCTGGCCCAGCGGGGCTGATGGCGGTTCTGTCTGGCCAAGCGGGGCTGGTGCTGGCGGTCTTTTCTGGCCCAGCGGGGCTGGTGCTGGCGGTCGTTTCTGGCCCAGCGGGGCTGATGGCAGTTGCCTCCTGGGCAGCGGGCTGATGGTGGTGGCCTCCTGGGCAGCGGGGCTGATGGCGTTGGCCTCCTGGGCAGCGGGGCTGATGGCGGTGGCCTCCTGGGCAGCGGGACTGATGGCGGTGGCCTCCTGGGTAGTGGGGCTGATGGCGGTCTTCTCCGCTGTGCTGCTCTTCCCAGACTTGCTGAGTTTCTTGTGCCCCTTCCCCACCTTGGAAGGTGTTGCAGCTGACTCCACACTCCCACCTGTACCCCTGGGAGCGGCTTTGGTGGCTGGAGTCTTCCCCCTCTCCCGCCGGGCACTGGCCAACTTTTGATGCTTGACAGGTGGGGGACTGTCCGTGCTGTGGCTCCCTGCCACACTGGCTGCCTTGCTGCCTGGTGCACTCAAGAATCCGGTGACTACTGGCACCACTGGTCCCGGAGATGTTGTGGCTGAGGTGCTAGGTTGGGACCTGGAGAGTCGGGCCCTAGGAGACTGACTGGGTGGGGGAGGTGAGGGAAAGAGGTCAAGGGTGGACAGGAAAAGTTTCTTGGGAACACTGGGACGGGTAGCTGGAGGGGGTTTGGGAGTGGAGGAAGAGGTTGTGGTTGTAGGAGGTGTACGTTTGGTGACTTTGGGTGAAGGTGCAGGCGCTGGAGGCTGTCATGAGGTGGATGGCTGTTGGGTGGGTGTGTGCCTGCGTTTGTGTACCTTGTGAGGTGGCGTCACAGACACACTGGGAGAAGACACAGGGGACGTGTGAATGGTAGTGGGGGTGGTGACTGCACGTGAGCGTGGTGTGGTGGTGGGTGTGCTGGTGATGGAAGTAGTGACTGTAGATATAGTGCATGCAGGTGTGATTGGAGATGAGACTGGGAGGGAGGAGGGAGACGAGGAGGAGGGGGACACAGTGGAGGCAGTGGATGATGGTGTGTCTGCATCTGTGTGATGCTTGCGTGAGTGCCTGTGGGATGTGTGGTGCTTATGTTTGCCTGAGCTTCCTTTGTGTGTTGTGGTGTGTGCATGGTGGTCTGATGGTGTGCTTGGGATAGGCTGAGGTACAGGGGATTGGGTCTGGGTGGAGGAAGTTGGAGGGGGAGGCTAGAGACAGGGACAATGGCTGCCATCAGTACTGAGGCCAGAGTCTAAAATGCTTGCTGAAGGCCTGCCTGACCAGAATTAATGCTCTCCAAGAATGCATTGGTTTGTTGTAACTGCCTCTCTACACCCTGGATGGCATTCAAAATGGTAGACTGCCCAACAGTGAGGGACCTGAGGAGGTCAATGGCCTCCTCACTGAGGGCAGAAGGGGTGACTGGGGCAGGGCCTGAGGTGCCTGGGGCAAAGGTGATGCCCACCCTCCTGGGTGAACTGGCACGGGGCAAAGGCTGAGGGTCTGCTGGGAGGGCGGTGCTGGTAGGGTGGGTGGCGGCTGTACCTGTAGATGCGGGGGCCACAGATGTGGCCGCCACCACAAGGGAGCTCCCATCAGAGGGCGAGTCCATATCACTGGTGTCAGCTCCTGTCCCCGCCGTGGAGCTCCCCTCGCCCTCCGTCCCACTGATGAATTCAGAATCCATAGTGTCGCCCTCCAGGGCCAGGTGGGATGCAGCTCCCTCCTGGTCCGGTGCCACTGCTCCTCCGTCTAATGATGCTAATGCACACAAGAACAGGGAGACCACAAAAAGGGGGGGAAGTCAGAAGAAAGACATGTTGAGTGCATGCGTTACCGCTACCGTTGGCGGACAAGACAGACACAGAAGCCCCCTGCACTATGCTGCGCTCTCGGGGTCCACTATTCAATCCCTGGGACATGGCCTACAAGACTATGGCCGACATCTGCACACATGGATGTCACAGGAACCTGACTAGGTGCAGTTGGCACTAAACACAGGTGGGGTGGGGTGCCACAGGGTCTGCCAGAAGAAGGGGACCTAACTAGCACATTCGCCCTGGCCTAGGGAAACCCACAGCCCACCTCCCCCACCCAGACACCTCCACTGCACCCTGAATCAGCTGAATGAGAGTGTACTCACCCCCTTATGGCTGCTGTGATGCCCTCAAGTGCCCATCCAACTCCGGGTACGCCACCACCAGGATCCTGAACATCAGGGGGGTCATGGTGCGACGGGCACCCCTCCCACGTTGGGAGGTGTTCTGCTTTCCCTCTTATCTCATAACCGAGCTTATAGAACCTCTCTGGAATGCACTTCTGAGTTTAAAGAAGACATTTATTGTTATTAAATCCCCACCCACAAGTTCCTGAGAGACGAAATTAGTAGATTGGAAGCACACGGTCAAAAGTAGTTGCAGCAATGAAAGCAAAATATATCAAAGTACTTCTCAGTTGCAATGTACACAGCAAATATAGGTGATTATATGATAGCATAACTTCAAAGCAAAGCATAAAAGTCAAAATTCATCACCGTATGGGCAAGGCGGTAGGGCCTATTTTCAGCTTCATCTTTCTGGGGTCTGCGACTTGATGACTCCGGTCAACTGCGAGAAAGAGATTCTCTACCCAAGCGGGTGGCAGGCAACTGACGTCTAGTTCCAGTCTGAAGTCAAGCAGATTCAATCTACCTCTCTGTAGCCCAGAGTCATCCTTAAAAGCAAACTCAGTGTGAGAGCCGAAGAACCTTGGAGAGAGGCCAATTCTCCTGAGCTCCCCATTCTCAGACTGGTTTGTGAGGTAAACACAAAATCTACGTGCTCTTATCAGCTAAGGTCTGGTGTGAAGAAAACAGCTTGGTCCATCTTGTGGAAAAACACAGCTTGGAAAAACACAGCTCATCTGTAATGTCTCAACTGCAATGTCTAACCCTACGTTAAAGCCAATAGGCAGCTAACCTAAATATCAAATGTAATGTCTAATATCATGTCAAAGCCAATAGGCAGCTAACCTAAATATCAAATGTAATGTCTAATATCATGTCAAAGCCAATAGGCAGCTAAACTGAATACAGAATGTAATGGCTAATGCCATGTCAAAGCCAATAGGCAGCTAAACTGAACAAAACATATAATGTGCTACTGGTGAACATTGAGCAACTAATATGCGCAGTGGTGAAACACAAAGTAATTGGTCAAACACAATTATTAGCATCACAGGAGGCCATCCCCAGCTGGGTCTCCGCCTTCTTCTTGCTCCAGCGGCGAATGTCCTCCCATCTCTTACGGCAGTGGGTGCTCCGTCTGTGATAGACCCCCAGGGTCCGGACGTCCTTGGCGATGGCACGCCAGATGTCCTTCTTCTGGTGGGGGCTGACCCACATGAATTTTACAGGGGAAAAAGAAAAGTTATTACCAACTGCACCATCACAGTCATTGGTCCCCATCCCTACCCTTGCCATGTGGCACATGCACTCACCGTTGTTTCATGCACACCACATTCTCCCCCCCCCATCTTTCATCCACCCCACTCCACACAGGCATAGCCCATACAGCATGCTCCCAGTGTACTTACCTGTTTGTCTGGAGGACCGTAGAGTAGCGTGTACTGGGGGAGGACCCCATCCACGAGTTTCTCCAACTCCTCTGTGGTGAAGGCAGGGGCCTTTTCCCCAGACGCACAAGCCATTGTCTCTTCCAGACTGAGGTCACAGCAGCACTTGCAGTGTAGGTCCTCTCCTGTCGAAGATCAGGTATCGAGTGATTGAACAGATAGAAAATAGCGGTCACATCCGCAGTGGTGCGTACCGTCACCGCCGGTGTACATCGTCATTGGCTCCTGGGACCCATAGGGTCCAATATTAACCAATGCAGAATTGCGCCGCGGTCTTCGACCACCTACCACGACGGTGTACAACGCCAGCGCAGTTATCTCACATCCCATTGTCCCACTTTACAGGTCAGGCAGCCGCCATTTCAGGGGCCCACATGGCTTGATTTTTTACTGCATCACACATACCTATGCCTTGCCTAAACACTCATACATGCAAATTTCAGATTATGAATCGTGTTCTTTGTAAGCTGTGTGTACGTACCTCTGAGTTGGTTGACTCTGTGCTTGCTGTTGTCCTTCATAGGTACCGTCCGCTGGGACATGTGAGGAGATGGCGGCATCCTCCGGTGTACAGACCGCTGGTGGATCTGTCGACAATGGAGGAAAGACATGTGATCATCACCTACAGGCTTGATCGTGCCACAATCCTGGAACTGTGTGCCCAGTTGGAGCCAGACCTGATGTCAGCTATCCGCCATCCCACAGGATGTCCAGTTGGACAGAGCTGCTGTCATCACTGTGGCCCTCTTCTGTTGGTGGTGTGGACATGTGTGGGCCCTCCTGTCCGGTGACGTTGGGTAGGGGTCCTGCAGGGGTATAAAAGGATGTTTATTGCATCTGTGTGTGCCATGGTGTTCAATGGGGGGTGACTGTGTACCCCAGTGCTTGCATTCCTGTGTGGGACCTTTTGTGATGGTGTTTTAGGGGGGTGTATGGGTATGTTGAGTGGCCATGCTTTGGTGATGGGTGTCCATGCTTTGTTGTTGCATGCAGGGCTTGGTGTTGGGATGGGTGGCTTGTGATATTGAGACATTTGTGAGGAATTGGACTGATGGGGGTGAGGTCGAGGGTGGGGGTATGTGATAGCATACAGGTAGGGTGGGGGATAAAATAGTTAAGGTTTGACTTACCAGAGTCAATTCCTCCATCTACTCCTGCGAGGCCCTCAGGATGCAGAATCGCCAAGACTTGCTCCTCCCATGTTATTAGTTGTGGGGGAGGAGGTAGGGGTCCGCCGCCAGTCCGCTGAACCGCAAGGTGGTGTCTTGATACCACGGAACGCACCTACCCCGTAGGTCGTTCCACCTCTTCCTGATGTCATCCCTATTTCTTGGGTGCTGTCCCACTGCATTGACCCTGTCCACGATTCTTCGCCATAGCTCCATCTCCCTGGCTATGTGCTGCACCTGTGATCCGAATAGCTGTGGCTCTACCCAGACGATTTCCTCCACCATGACCCAGAGCTCCTCCTCAGAGAACCTGGGGTGTCTTTGCCGTGCCATGGGGTGGTGTGGGTGATGTGTGGGGTGGTGTGTGTTGTGATGTGTGGGGTGATAATTAGTGGTGTGCAGTGTGAGGTGCGTGGAAGTTATGGGGGTGATGGTATTGTGTGCCTGTGGATGCTTGGTAGTTGTTTGTAGTGGCTCTCTCTGGCCTTCTTTCGGTATTTTGGTCGTAGGGGTTTGTGGGTGATGTGGGTGTGTGTTTTATATTGTATTGGGTGTGTAGGAGTGGTGTGTGTATGGGTATCAGGTGTGTGTATTTCGATTTGTCCAATGTGGCTGTGTTTTGTAAGAGTGTGTGTATTTTCAGCGCAGCGGTGTGTACCGCCAATGGAATACCGCGGTTGAAAGACCGCCGCGTGGATTCATGGGTCGTGATAGTGTGGGCATATTTCTGTTGGCGTGACGGTGGAGGTTTTGTTATCGCCAGTTTATCACTGACCTTTGGTGCGGCGGACTTGTGTGGGTGTCTAAATTTTGGCAGATTCCTAGCAGTGGGTCATAATGACCGTGGTGGAATTCCGCTGCCACGGCAGTGTGTTGGCGGTCTTCTGCACAGTGGTAAGCGGCTTTTGCCACCAATGTTGTAATTAGGGCCTAAATGTTTGGAAATGTTTTTTGCTTTTCTTTTAATAAGAGGCAAAAGGAAATTTGCATTGGTTTCTATAGTGTGTAAAACCTTAGCAACCATGCACAATGTGACACTGAAGCATTGCATGACGTGGTGTAACACAATGTTGAATATCACAGCACACACTATCCACTTTGCACAATAAGAGTTAAGGAAGCCTGGGTAGTTTCCAAGTTTTAGGTGGAAAGTAGCTCCTTTATATTTAGCACTCTTCTATCCCACAGCACTCTACATATGTCCACCTCATATGTCTCTCTTTCTACCATAGATTTCAAATATTGGATTAGCACAGCGCCATCTCTAACGAGGAACACAAGCAACAAAGCCTTTTGTCATTTCTGCAGCAAAAACCTTAAGCATATGATTAGCTCGTGCTATTCATGCTGAACTGAGTACCATCCAAGCATCAGGGAAAAGCAGTTGCTGGCATGTGGTTTACTCTTATTAAAGCTTATCAAAGAAACATAACTTTGTCCTTGCACAAAGGTGCACCCATATTAAGTCGAAAACAATGACCCTTCAGGCACAGTGTGCTCTTTAAATTATGCATAAAGAAGCATGGAACCCTGGGGTAGATTCCAAGATTCAATGGAGAGGAGTAACTATAGACTTTTTGTAGAATCATCAGAAACATGTTTTGACTCTCTTCCAGTTCATCTCCCTCTCTTTAGGTGTGTGAGAGGAGGCCTCTTTTTGCATGGTTAGCCCCCACTTTTTGCCTGATGTTGATGTGTCCTAGAAGTTGTAGTGCCCAGGGCCCCTGCTAACCATGTTCCCTGGGCCAGAGCTCTGTCCCTAAATCTGCTGTGATTCTTGGCACAATTGGATACCCTCTTGCATATCACTGTAAGACCCTAGTAAATGGGTACCCAGTACCCAGGGCATGGGATAGTATGAGTAGGCCCCTGAGGGCAGCAGCACTGATTGTGCCACCCTCTAGGGCCCTGCACCCAAATGCACCCAGCACTGCCAGTGCAGGCTGAGTGTACTGGGGCAAACCTAAAAAGGTAAACTTGACATGGCACACTCCCTGTGTGCCCTGTCCACCCTATACTGTGTATGGTATGGGTAAGTCACCCCTCTGGTAGGCCTTACAACCCTAAGGCAGGGTGCACCATACTATGGGGGTCATTCCGACCCTGGCCCACGGAAGCACCGCCAACAGGCTGGCGGTGCTTCCAGGGCCATTCTGACCGCGGCGGTAAAGCCGCGGTCAGAAAAGGGGAACCAGCGGTTTCCCGCCGGTTTTCCCCTTGCACAGGGAATCCTCCATGGCAGCGCTGCTTGCAGCGCCGCCATGGGGATTCCGACCCCCTTCCCGCCACCCTGTTTCTGGCGGTTCTTACCGCCAGGAACAGGATGGCGGGAACGGGTGTCGTGGGGCCCCTGGGGGCCCCTGCACTGCCCATACCACTGGCATGGGCAGTGCAGGGGCCCCCTAACAGGGCCCCATGAAGATTTTCACTGTCTGCTTTGTAGACAGTGAAAATCGCAACGGGTGCAACTGCACCCATCGCACCCCTGCAACTCCGCCGGCTCCATTTGGAGCCGGCTTCCTCGTTGCAGGACCTTTCCCGCTGGGCCGGCGGCCGCCCTTTTGGCGGTCGCCCGCCGGCCCAGCGGGAAAGCCAGAATGGCCTCCGCGGTCTTTTGACCGCGGAGCGGCCAAATGGCGGTTTCCGCTTGGCGGGCGGTGCCCGCCGCCCGTCAATGTCGGAATTAGGGCCTATATGTGAGAGCATAGCTGCATGAGCAATATGCCCCCAGTATGACCTTGCCAAACCTGGGACATAGTGAGTGAACAGAGCAGCCATTTTAAGTGCATGTATTGGACACTGGTCAAACACAAGTTCCCCAGCGACATGATGGCCACTCTGCACCCTGGGTTGCTTGGTATCAAACAGCTCAGGATGATAAATCCAAGCTGGTACCAGTAATGGATTTAACGCCAAAAGTACCCAGGGGTCAATGTAGAGGTGCCACCTGCAAAAGATAATCTAACTGGCATAGTTGCTGACTGGTTCCATGCAGCCTGCCACTTCCAGACAACCAATATACAAACCTGGAGGAGAGCCATGGATCTCTGGTTTATAAAACAATGCCCTTCCTGGGTGGAGGAGCTAACACCCCCTCCCTCAGGAATGTGCACTGTCCTGATGGTGAGCTTCAAAGGGCTACTGCCATTGAAACGCGAGCCCCCAGGTATGCTGCTAGCAGCAGATGGCTTCCCCCTTTGTCAACCCCCACTTATGGTGGGAGCACAGGTGGGCAATCACACAAAGGGTAGGAGGAGGGGTCTCACTGAGCATGCACCACCCCTAAGGGGCTTGCAGGCGAGGTAGACCCCCCATTTCATTTTCCACTATGTTGGATGCCAGGAAAATATCCAAATAGGTTTAGTGAAGTGACCCTTCTCACAGGAAGTAGTCGCCGTAGTGGGTCTAGCCACCCAAGGGTAAGTGTTCCATTGAACACTACAAGGTTCCCCCCTAAAACGCCCACTAAATTCAGTATTTAATAGGCTCCTCTAGACCAAGAATTTAGATTTATCTGGAAGAAAAGAAGACAGCACCATAGAACCTGACAGGATGAGAACAGAGGATCTGCTGCACCAGAAGAGGCTCCAAGACCCATCCTTGCTGCACCAGAGTCCCGACAATCCCCGCTGCAGAGGAGCTGACCACTGGACCGACCTCAGAAGACCCTGAGGACGTCCAGGCTTCATAAATAGCCCGAGATCTTCCTTGTGAGTGGAGGCACCACTCAAGAAACCAAAGGAACCTGCAAACCAGTGAGGGACACTTCATGTATCGAGGGATCTGCTGTGTGCCCCAGATCCCTAACCCCTTGTGACCTCAACAGCCCAAGGGAACCCCAAGGCACCACCTTTAAATCTGCAAACCAGCTTCTTTTCCAAGTGGCCCCTCCAGGTGGCCCTGTGCCTGCGCCAAGAGACTTTCCATTGCTGCTCCCGCCGGAACTGGGAGCCGCCCGAAGCTCTCCAGCTGACACAGTGTGCCCACTGACTACTTCGACCACCCTGCAAAAGAAGAGACTGTTAGCTCAACTGTACAATTTATAATGCATTTTTATAAGTGACTGCCTATTGACTCCATGGTGCGTAATTACGCACAGAAAGACTAACTTTATTAAAACTTGGAAAAGCCATAACTCAAAAAGTACTTAACGTATCTTAAAGATCTTGGTATTAAAATGTATATAAAAGTCTGAAGTATTGTTATAACTTCTGGTCTCAAGTTATTCATTGAGTGGTCGTAGTGCATGATTGGATTTGTGAGTACAGCAAGTTCTTAGCACATCTCCTGGATTAGCCTAACTGTTTGACCAGCTACCTTAAAAATTGAAGCATTAGGTGGTCTACTTTTTACCTCTGGAAATCAATGTGTGGTTGCCTGGACCCCCAGTATAGTGTGCCTGGTTTTGCACACTACATAGAGAGCCAGCCTTCTGCAAGGTGAACTCCAGAAAGTGCTGAAGAAGGCTCAAAACTTACCTGTTTGGTACATGACAGAAATGATTATACCTACAACATTTCAACAGGGAGAAATCTCAACTTCAACATGTTGACTAAATAAATGCTGACACACACATACATGCCTAATAAAAACATAATAAAATGTTGACCTGGTATCTTTCCGCAGTAGGCTGGGAGTGGAGTAGGAACACCAAATTAACCATGTTGACATCTTGGTAGAGTGATACATATCTGATGTCAGCAACAGTTTTGGGGCTGACATTTGTGTAAGTTGACATTTTGGAGTAAAGATTATGATCTAGACCAGGACAAACTTGGCACAGGATAACTGCCTCCCAGTTTCTTATTTCACATTACATGTCATTTGCTCCTTAGACCACTTCAGCTTCCTTAATTAAAGTTTTTGGAAGTGTTCGATGTGCAGCTTGAGTAGTCTAAGAGTCTGCAGTATTTTAGACTGAACAGTATCTGTTTCTCCCCTTTTGGTTAAACCTCCTAATCTTTTGTTCCCATTGCAAACAGGTATCACTGACACTGGTGTCCAAACTGCATGACCATCTCTCAAAATCTATGATGATGCAAAACCGTCGTCTGCTCTACTGGGCGTGTACTGCAAACAATACCGCACAAACATCACCTCTTATGGAAAGACGTTGCGACTGGTTTTCAACAGCGATCACTTCACAGCTAACAGCAGTTTTGTATTAACCTATTCATTCAGTAAATATATCCTTTGTGGCAAATAACAATGTTGGTATTAAACACTAGATCAATATATGACAGTGACGAAATTCAACATTCCTTGAGGCACGGGTTTTAAAAGGCATAGGGAAACCACCCTGAGGAAGAAGAGCTTCATGAATTACAATTTAAGCACTAAATGGTGGATTTAAACCAAATGGCACAAGTCTTGTCCATGCTTCTCTGACTGAACCGCCATATTGTGATGCCAGCGACAGATCTCATACCCAGTGGGAAAGCCTCCACCAGCTTCATTATAAAAACATTATGGCTCTCATTATGACATTGGGGGTAAATCCCACTTACCACCACGCTGACTGCCGCCAACTTACCGCCGTGGCGGATATCCATTTACCATATTATGACACACACACACCAATCCGTCACTATTCAGCCACATACAGAATTCTGCCAGTCCAAAGGTCAGTGATAAACTGGAGGCATCAAAACCCATACCGTTACGCCAACAGAACAACGCCCACCACATTATGACACACAAATCACTGCGGCGGACATTCAATGGCGGTAAACCATTGGCGGTACATACCACTGCGCTCAAAATGCACACACTCAAACAAACCAACACCACATTGGACAATTCAAACAACACACACCTGGCACCCATACATACACTGCACCACTATAAAACACACACCCACATTACCCACAACTCTTTACAACTACAAACCATTGGAATGACACCAGGACCACAGACAAAACCAGATACACACACTACCTACACCTATATACCACCCACGCACCCCACATCACACACCCCAGCACATCACCCTACACACCCTCACCTACACACCTCACACAACACCCATGGCACCACAGAGACACCCCCGATTCTCAGAGGGGGAGCTCAGGGTCATGGTGGAGGAAATCATCAGGGTAGAGCCACAGCTTTTTGGAACACAGGTGCAGCAGATATCTATAGCTAGGAAGATGGAGCTATGGCGGAGAATCGTGGACAGAGTCAACACCGTGGGACAGCACCCAAGAACCTGGGATGACATCAGGAAGAGGTGGAACAACCTACGGGGGAAGGTACGTTCCATTGCAGCAAGACACCAACTCGCTGTACAGAGGACTGGCGGTGGACCCCCATCTCCTCCCCAACAACTAACAACATGGGAGGAGCAAGTCTTAGCAATCATGCCTCCTGAGGGCCTGGCCGGAGTAGGAGGAGGACTGGACTCTGGTAAGTCAACTCTATACTATTACTACCCCCCTACCTGAATGCCATCACATACCCCCACCCTCACCCTTACTCCCATCACTCTACCACTTCCCACACACCCCGCCATCATATCACACTCATCCCCTTGCCAAGCCCTGCATGCCATACCAATGCATGGACACCACTCACAGACCTGTATGGACACCTATCACTAAAGCATGCACACTAGAGAGAATCAGCTATCCCACCACATACCAACGTACTCAAGTGAAAACTGACAGGGCAAATACAACCAAAGAGGGCAAGCCATGGATGCACAATAAGTCAGACACAGAAACAATAACACAGGATTTACATCCCCACAGGTACCCCAGCCAATGTCAGCGGAGAGGAGGTGCCAGCAATATTTAGCCCTTTCACAGAAGAGACCCACAGTGATGACAGCAACTCTGGACTTCAGAATCTGGATGACCAACCTGGCCCATCAGGGACCTCTGGATAGCCGGTTACCCAGGCCCAGTCACACACCACCACAGAGCCTCCCCCATCAGGAAACATCATAGTACCCACCCAGCGTACAAATACCTCTGTCCCCAGGACACGTCAATCAGCAGTGTGTTCACCTCTACAGGGACCCCTGGGCACACCTCATATCCAAGAAAATCAGGGACCTGGGGTCAGTGGCAGTGGGCACACGGTTCAGGTCACAGAGGCACAGGACAACAGGGAAATTGGGAGGAGTGCTGTGCACCAGGGAGAGGACAGGCCCAGGGAACCGACTCTCCAGGAGGCACTTGCAGAGATCCTGGGAGCATATCAACATTACCAGGACACAGATCCTGGACATTGTGCAGGAGAACAGGCGGCTGCAGAAGGGACAGTGCCAGGGAATCAGGGAGGACTTGCAGGCTATCAACAACACCCTGATCTCCATAGCAGGGGTGCTGGCAGACATGGCCAACATTATGAGGGAGTCACACAACAGCGGGCCCCTGCCACTAGCCAGACATCTGAACAGCCTTGCACCTCCGCTGCCGCTAGTTGCCAGAAGGCCCCGCCACAGGACCAACAGGCCACCAGCACCCCTCCCCTGCAGAACGAGAACCACCCCGCAAACGTTCCCTGTGATCCAGACTGAAACCAAAGACACATGCCAAGACCCCTGCCAGGAAATGAGACCTTCCTGATTGTCACCCTTGTTACCCTTGTGTCCCACTCAGTCACCCTGTCCACCTTGAACTGTCATTGCTCCCCTTCCTATGTCCCCTTGAACAATGTATCTGTGCTACAAGTAGACTGGAACAATACCCTGGACTTTCCTCCATCATCACCCCATCCCATTGCACGTGCCCCTCTTTTACTTAGCACTTTAATAAACACCCTTGGACAAAAATAGACGTATGGAGTATGTCAAATTTTTCAAATATGTATTCATTTAACCAGGTTCAAACAATGCAATTCAACTGTACAGTAAATGAGCATATGCTAATGACCTGTAGCTGGCTGCAGTGATCACACCAGGAACTATTGTGAGGCACCAACACCTGTAAAATGAATTGCCAAAGGGTACAGTAAGTGGGCATAGAAGTGGGAAAAAACAGCATGCCAGTGCCATAGAAATTAAATATAAATATATGAAATGTGAAGTAACACTGTCTTACCTGTGTGTCATTGGAAGCACTTTCTGATGACTGCGTTCTGTTGTCCTCATCCTCTGCATCCTCATCCTCATTGTCCACTGCTGCCACATGGGCATCTCCAGCCTCCTCCTCCTGCAGAAAAGGCACATGGCGTATCAGGGCAAGGTTGTGCAACATGCAGCATGCCACTATTATCTGGCAGACCTTCTTGGGTGAGTAGCACAGGGATCCACCTGTTAGATGGAGGCACCTGAACCTGGCCTTCAGGAGGCCAAAGGTCCGTTCTATAATCCTGGTTCGCCCATGTGCCTCATTGTAACGTTCTTCTGTCCTTGTCCTGGCATTCCTCACAGGGGTCAGCAGCCAGATAGGTTGGGGTAACAAGAGTCACCTGCAAATATTGTGGGTCAACATTTAGCCACACACTATCCCATACTATTTTCCTGTCTGTATTGCCTCTGCAGGTCAGCGCCCATCAAAAGAAGGGTATATGGTGTGCCATCGCGGAGGACGTGCAGACCCTAGGCGTCTACGCCAGGCGGAGCACCCACTGTCGGAAATGGTGGGAGGACCTGAGACGCCTGACACGGAAGACATCAGAGGCCCATCTGGGGATGGCCTCCCAATGAGGAAGGGGTGCCTGTCGAACACTGACCCCCCTGATGGCCGGCATACTGACAGTGGCCTACCCAGAGCTGGATTGGTGCTTGAGGGTATCACAGCAGCCACAAGGGGGTGAGTACAGTGCCCATCATTACTACTAACGCCTGGTGGTGTGATATCCGGGTGGTGGATGTGTGTCAGTGAGTGCCCCTAGGCCAGGCCTGACATTGCGGCTTAGGTCCCCTGGTGGCTAGGGTTTTGAAGGGATAGTCCTGCTACCTAGCTTGTAGGCATCCACTAATGGTCAGGGCTGCGTAGGTGCCAGGTGTGCTGGATTTGGCGGTGTGTGCCCCTCCCCATGCGTGGTGGCTAGCAATATCACTGGTAGTGCAATGCATATTGCGTAGGGCTGTTCCCTGTGTGTGAGAGTGCTGTGTACGCCAACGGTGATGTTGGTGTAGCGATTGACCAAGTGTATCCTTGGTATCTTCCCCCCTTCTTGTTTTGTCACCTTGTCCTTATGTGCATTAGCATCATCTGTCGGAGGAGCCGAGGCATCGGCAATGGAGAGAGTTGCATCCCACAGGACCCAGGAAGCAGAGTCCACCGACGGTGAGGGCACTAGTGGGACAGAGGGAGAGGGAAAAACCACAGCGAGGATTGGAGAGGACAGGTCTGACACAGATAACTCCTCCGATGGAAGCTCCCTGGTGGTGGCGGACACCTCTGTGACCACCCCAGCTACAGGTACAGCCGCCACCCCCGTACCAGCACCGCCCTCCCAGCAGCCCCTCATCGAGTTGCCCATGCCCGCTCACCCAGGAGGGTGGGCATCTCCTTCGCCCCAGGCACCTCAGGCCCTGCCCCAGTCACCCCTGCTGCCCTGAGTGAGGAGGCTATTGACCTCCTGAGATTCATCTCTGTAGGGCAGGCAACCATTGTGATTGCCATCCAGGGCTGGCAGCCCAGATGCAACAGACTAATTTATTCCTGGAGGGCATCCACACTGGCTTGGCGGCCCAACAGAGATCAATCCAGGCTCTGGCCTCCTCTCTGATGGCAGCCATCGTCTCATTTCCACCCTCCCCCTCCAACCTCCTTTTCCCAATCCCAATCACCTCAACCCCAACCTATCCCAAACACACAGGCAGACAAGCATTCACACTAGACAACACACAAGAGTGGTTCTGGCAAACACAAGCACCACACTTCATCCCACAGGCACTCACACAAACACCATCCAGATGCAGACATACCAACATCCACTATTTCCACTGTGTCCCCCTCCTTCTCCACCTCCCTCCCAGTTCCATCTACACTCACACCTGCATGCACTACACCATCATCCACTACCAGCATCACCGCCACACCTAGCAGAACACACACCTCACTGGCAGACACCCCCACAACAGCGATGCACACATCCCCTGTGTCCTCTCCCACTGTGTCTGTCGCTCCCCCTCCCAAGGTACACAAATGCAAGTACTGAGACACCTAACAGCCATCCACCTCACAACAGCATCCAACCCATGCATCTGCACCCAACATCAACAGAGAGACACCTCCTACAACCACTCCCTCTTCCTCCACTCCCAAACCTTCTCCCTCTTCCCACCCCAATGTCCCTAAAAAACTTTTCCTATCCACCATTCACCTCTTCCCTACCCCTCCCCCCTTGTCCTGCACGTCTGGCCACAGTGGCAAAAACCCAGCCAAGCACCTCTGCCACCCAGTCCATGGGCCCAGTTGTCACCATACCCACTTGTGGTGGGAAAGGAGCCAGGGCACTGATCCTGAGGGTGAAGGAGCCTGCCCCAGCTGTTGCCAGGAAGAGCAAGGGGCCTGTGGCTGGAACTGTGATGGAGCCCCCACCACCAACCACCACTGAGCAGCCGTCCGAGGCTGCAGGGGATGGGCAGGAGCTTCCCCCCACCAGCGGCTGCAGCAACAGCACCACCACCACTGAGCAGCCGTCACCGCCGGTTGACGGTACGTAGTCCTGCCTCCATGGGCTGCTGTGCGACACCCACCAACCCCAGCCTCCCCAGGATTAAGAGCACAGGGCACGATGTCCCCTCCAGAACCAGTGGGGAAGAAACCCACCAACCCCAGCCTCCCCAGGATCAAGAGCACAGGGCACGATGCCCCCTCCAGAGCATGTGGGCAAGTCACCTACTTGAGAGACTGTAGCCTTGCACTCCCCAGGACCAAGCACAGGGCATGTTGCCCCCTCCAGAGCATGTAGGCAAGTCACTCACTTGAGAGACTGTGGCCTTGCACTCCCCAGGATCAAGCACAGGGCATGTTGCCCCCTCCAGAATCAGTGGTGTTGTTCCATCTGCCGGCTGAGGTGCCCCCGTCCCCCTGAGGTGCCTGGCTATTTCCAAACTGATGCCCCTGCAGTGTTCTCTCTGTGTTAAGGCAGGTGCCATGTGTGGCCTTGGATTTTGGCCTGTGGCCATGTGGACAACGGACATTGTGGACTGGGCTGTGTCCCTTCATATGTACATATGTATATTATTAATCTTGATGTGTTGCTCTCATTACATTCACTTTTTCTAAAGCGTTTTGCCCTTGCATTATTCATTCGAGGTACGGGGTAAACATGTTTTCATTAATGCAGCTGATTGTGTGTATGGTGTTGGGGGAGGGGGGTATTGTGTTTGTGTGTCACTCTCTTTTTCCTCCCTTCCTCCCTTGTGTGCTAGGCGGCTGTACTCACTGTCGTCGTCTTCGCCGTCGTTGGTGTTCATGGTGGAGCAGCACGTAGAAGACCATGAGAAAGATATGCAGCTCGGGCTCCATGGCGGCGTGGTTGTTCCCTGTGTCTCCAATTGTGAGTTCTTTCCCTTCTGAGCTCAGTTTCCGCCAGGTTTTTGATGTCTTTGGTACCACCCCGGAAAAGGTGGTGGAATCGTGTGTCTTAATATGGTGGGTGGAACATTGACTTCCGCCTGGCTGTAGGCGGGCACCGCCGTGGTGGCTGTTGGTTCCGCCCTGGCGGTCGGTGTGGTACATTGGCTATCGGAGATAACACCGCCATGGTCATAATTTGGCAGTCATTACCTCTGGCCTGTTGCCGGTATTACCGCCACTTTTACACCAACCGTCAGGGTTATAATGAGGGCCTATGTCTACCACCAGCAATGCTGAGGAGTGGGGCTCTTACTTTAGGATTTAATGACCGCTACAATTTTCCATTACACTACAATTTCAATATTTTCTTCTGTACAAGGCTACTGCATAAACCATGGACATCTGGCACAGAACTACCTAAAGGTAACCCTAACATGAAAACTCCCAACACACAAGGGACACCTATGATATGGGCACTGGACATAACCTCAGTTTTGCTGTATTTTTCTAGTGCTATCATATCATTGCGGCAATGGCACAATGCTGCATGGGAAAATGGATTTGATGTCACTCAGCTTTCCTTCTAGGCTTCTCTAGCCATGTCAACAAAAGTTGACTTGGAGGAAAACCTAGGTTGATGGTGGGCTCTCTGAATAAGCACACCTCGCTCCACCACAGTGGCCGAGGAAGAAACACCTGACTGTCAGTGATAAGTAAGAATAACTATCAAGTGATGCTTTGGGTGGCTTGTACTCCAGAGCTTAACTGGCAGCCCCAAAGAATGAGTGAAAGACCAACGGACTAATTCAAACCATGTTCTTGTGTAAATCAATGTACGTTACCCAAGAAAAAACAGTCTTAGGGCCTTATTTATGAGCCCCTAGCTTTTATAAAAATACTTTTATTTCTCCTCGTTTTTCACTCTCTGTGTCCTGCACAAAAACAATCTTCCCCGCAATGCAGCCATCCTTGCATCATGGCGCAAAGGAGGCTGCGTTGGTGCTAGCCAGCTAGTAGAGCGCCGGTGCAGGGGGAAACACATGGATGCGCCGTATTCTTTTAAATACAGCACATCCCTGCGTTTTAGAAATTACGCAGCTCGGAGCAGCAAGATTGCTTGTGGCAACGCGCTGCACCATTGCCTTGTAGATGAGGCCCTTAGTACTCGGTACTTAACTTAAAGGAATGCAATAGAGGCTACCATTCACCATGACCTAGACATGCTGAACACTAGAGAAAGGAGATACCAAGCACAGCATAAACATTTAAGAGGGAATCAAAAGTATTAGAAAAAGAGGAGATGTGGTAAACAAGTGGTTTGGTACAACTATTCTTATACACCATACAAACAAGAACAGCTATCAATTCGGCTATCTTGTTTACCATACTGCAGGAACCTGTGCCCCCTCACATGGGGTAAAAGGAAATTCACACTGGTCTCCTCTTATTATGTTCATGCTGTAAGTGGTGCAGGTCTCGCATCCACAGGTTGTATGGAGAGTACACATTGATCATGCATTGCACATCCACGATGTTGAAATATCACAGCCGACATGGTGAGGGCTGCCTCAAAGCACCACCTTTGTCATAGCAACTCCACCAAGGATTCTACCAACCTGGGTACTGGACATCAATGCACAAAGTGGTGGTTGAACTTCAAAACTTGCATCAAAAATGTCACTTACAAGCTGGAAGTTTCTGCCCAGCAGGGCATGGACATTTGCAGGACTTTCCTTCTGAGAACTCCATAGTTTGCATTACTTTCTTGCATGAAAGTGAACCAGCTGAAATGTGCCCTGCCAGTACAGTGAAAACGTGTGATGGTCCAATGCCATTTTTGCCAAATGCTTACATCTGCTCAATGTTGTGTTATAGTTCCACTTATTGGACGCACGGTCACCAATGGTTTCTAGGCACTGTGGGGAACATACCAAACAAAATCAGAAGGTACAATTAAAGGCAGGAATGTGCTTGTTTAAAAAGTCAGATCTTTAGAACTTTCCTCAGACCCTAAGAATACAGGGAGACAGTTTCAAAGGGAAAGGGCTAAAACAGATAAGGTACAGCTGGCCATTCATACCTTCCTTCCTCTAGGTGCGGCCAATAGAAAGATTGAGGAGCAAACCTCCTGAGCGGAGGTATGTTATAATGTTTATAAAGGGCTTGGTTAATCTAAAAAAGAGGTACCCTGCGCTGAGAAGTCAGACTACCAGAACTACACAGGAAGAGGCTGTTACGATGCTTTAAACAGGCATGTTTTGAGTTGGTTTTTTTAGGAAGGTCAGTTCTGACTTTTCCTGCCTCAGGTCAAGAGGGAGGGAGTTCCACAATTTAGGAGCCAGAAGGCTGAAATACCGGCCACCCTTCCAAGCTCTTTCCACCCCTGGCACAGCCGCTACCCTGGCTTTGGAAGATCTGAGGCACCTATTAAGTCTGTAGAGCTTAATCAGAGTATGAAGGTAGTGGGAGCCTTTTGTTGTTCAGGATTTTATGGCAGAAACAAAATACTTTTTGCTTTCAATTGGGGGCCTTCATCTGAAATCGCTCTAAGCGTGAGACAGTAAACCTTAAATTTGATACAATGTTCCAAGGGCAGCCAATAAAGGTCCCTAAGCAGGTGAGTAGTGTGTGACTAATACCTCAGTAGTCTATCAGTTAGCCTGGCTGCTTGGTTCTGAATGGATTGCATTCTGTGGATCATCATTTATGGGAGAGCAATGCATAAAGAAACTAATGGCACAATTACCATTTTTAGTTAGTAGAAAGGACATCTGCCATTATATAAATTACAAAACAACTCAACATCAAGGATGTTTGGAAAAGTATTGATCAGATAGAATGAGGATTGATTCATAGTGATTTCTAGGGTCTCATTACAAGTCTTGTGGTTACTCTGATTCGGCTGATTTGGGATTACAAGATCCGCAGTATCTCTATTGGAGCATATTCCCCAAAATCCCATAACTGATAGCATTTCTGCCCTCGGAATTACAGATCTTTGTACATCAGGGGCTGGAATACTGGGCAGAAAATCACTGGACTTGTGATGGGTGTAGGAGGCTGGCCTGGTTTGTAGTGGGTACCTTGGGTATTTACACCTTATACCAGGTCCAGTTATCCCATATTAGTGAAATGTAGTAGTGTTCTAGCAGCTAGGCTGATAGAGGTAGCTATAGCAGAGCAGCTTAGGCTAAACTAGGAGACATGCAAAGCTCATGCAATAACACTTATAGTTACACAGTACTTATACACAAGTAAAGACAATACTCAGTGTTACCAAAAATAAAGGTAGTTTATTTGCGTGACACAGTACCAAAAATATCTTAGAGGCAATACTCCTTCTGGAGGTAACTATTATACACAATATATACACTACACACCAAAATAAGGCAAGTAATTAGACATAGGATAGTGCAAACAATAGGAAATGCTATAGAATGCAATGGGAGAAAATAGGTCTAGGGGCAACACAAACCATATACTAAGAAAGTGGAATGGGAATCACAAATTCCCCCCTAGATAAGTGTAGTGTGTGCAGAATCGCTGGGAGAGTAAGAATACAGGTAAGTAAATCACCCCACCCCAGAGCCCAGAAAAGCAGGAGTAAAGTACTGCAAGTTTCCTTAGGACACACTACACCTCGTGATTAGAGTTACTGCAAGAACCAACCAAGTCTGCAAACAACAAACAGTGTATTCCTGGACTTGAAGACTTGCAAAAGGAGACCAAGTCCAGAAGTCGAAAGAAGTTCCAGGAAGGACAGGAGCCTATGCCAACCTTGAAGAGGGTGCAAAAGATGAAGACTGCAGAAATGCACCCTAGGAAGATGCCAGCGGGTTCCTGCATGATGCAAAGGATGTCCTATGTTGTGAAGTTGGATGCAGGCAAGTTTTGGCGCTGGATTCCTCCAACCTTGATTCTGGCAAAGTCGAGTTTTGCGCCAACTAGGCACTATCTGGACCCAGGAGGGACCTGGGGGCCTAAACTCTGTGTGAGGAGGAAGAGAGGGCTCTCAGCACTTCAGAGAGCCCTCAGAGCACCAGATAACACCCACGGGAGTCCCAAGATACGGGGACAAAGGAGGTGCAAAATGCAGTTGGTGGAGCGCTACAAAGGAAGATCCCACGCCGCCATAGAACAACTCAGCAAGTTGAGCGTCGCAGGATAGAATGCTGGGGACCTGGGCCAGGCTGTGCATGAAGGAATTTTGCAAATAGTGCACAGAGGCCTCAGGAGGTGAAGAAGACGCAGTGCACAGGGGTACTGTCGTTCGGAAGGGAAGGCAAAGTCTTACCTCCTCCAAATTGGGACAGCAGGACCTCAGGACAGTCTGTGTCGATGGGGTGCACGCACTGTGTTCCAAGGGGCACGCTCGTCGCCAGGAGAGGAGTCCAAGAGAACCGGTCGTCGACTAAGAAGGTGCCTGCGTGAGCAGGGGAGTGACTCCGTCACCCCACGGGAGATTTCTTCGGTCCTTCTAGTGCAGGGTGAAGACAGGGAGTCCTCAGAGCGGGCACACCATGGAAACCGTTGCAGTTGATGGCTGGAGCTACAGTTGCAGAAGAAAAGTATCCTTTGTGGATACTTTGTTGCTGTTACAGTGGTTCCTGGAGCAGGCTGCGGTTTATCCGAGGTCAGAGGATGAAGTAGTAGTTGCAGAGGATTCCTGCTGGAAACTTGCAAGTAGAATCTCAAGAGAAGCCACAGGAGAGACCCTAAATAGCCCTGAGAGGTGGATTGGCTGCCTTATCAGGTAGGGACCTATCAGGAGGGGTCTCTGACGTCACCTGCTGGCACTGGCTACTCAGAGCCCTCCAGAGTGCCCCCATACCTTGCAAAGCAAGATGGCTGAAGTCTGGGACACACTGGAGGAGCTCTGGACACCACCCCTAGGGTGGTGATGGACAGGGGAGTGATCACTCCACTTTCCTTTGTCCAGTTTCACACCATAGCAGGGGACAAGTGGTCCCTGAAGCGGTGTAGACTGGCTTATGCAAGGAGGGCACCATCTGTGCCCTTCAAAGCATTTCTAGAGGCTGGGGGAGGCTACCCCTCCCCAGCCTGTAACACCTATTTCCAAAGGGAGAGGGTGTAACACCCTGCTGTCAGAGGAAATGCTTTTTTCTGCCTTCCTGGGACTGAGCTACTCAGACCCCAGGAGGGCAGAACCCTGTCTGTGAGGTGGCAGCAGCTGTAGCTGCAGTGCAAGCCTCAGAGAGCTGGTTTGGCAGTACTGGGGGTCCATAGTGGAGCCCCCAGGATGCATGAAATTGGCTCCCCAATACCAGATTTGGAATGGGGACAATTCCATGATCTTAGACATGTTACATGGCCATATTCGCAGTGACCATTGTGAAGCTACATATAGGTATTGAACTATATGTAGTGCGTGCGTGTAATGGTGTCCCCGCACTCACAAAGTCCCAGGAAATGGCCCTGAACTATGTGGGGGCACCTTTGCTAGTGCAAGGGTGCCCTCACACTTAGTAACTTTGCACCTACCTTCAGCAAGTGAAGGTCAGACATATAGGTGACTTATAACTTATTTAAGTGGTGTGAAAATGGCTGTGAAATAACGTGTGTGTTATTTCACGCAGGCTGCAATGGCAGGGCTGTGGAAGGGTTTGTCTGAGCTCTCTATGGGTGGCAAAAGAAATGCTGCAGCCCATATGGATCTCCTGGAACCCCAATGCCCTGGGTACCTAGGTACCATATACTAGGGAATTATAAGGGGGGTCCAGTGTGCCAAATGAAATTGGTAAATTAAGTCAGTAGCCTACAGTGACAAATTTAAAATCAGAGAGAGCATAAGCACTGAGGTTCTGATTTGCAGACCCTCAGTGACACAGTCAAGCACTATACAGACACACACATTAGGCCATAAACTATGAGCAATGGGGTCCTGACCAGCAGGATCCCAGTGAGACAGGCAAAAACATACTGGACTCGTTACTTACTAAACAACACTCCCACAATGGCACAAAATCTAAGCTTCCTCAGACCTCCAATAAGGAGGACCCACTCAGAACCTTGGGTTAGAGATGTTGGTGGAGCGTGCTTGGCTTGAATCAGGGTGCTTCGCAGCACTGCTGAAGGGAAGTATCAACACCAACAAAATAACAGGGTCTAGTCGCCTTTAACCTTCAACATTCTGTGAAGGCAAAGTTCAACAGGCACTATCGACAGCAACCCTTCGACTCTGAAGGGGAGAGGCACACGGTAACCAGACAGGTATTCAGAGGCAATAAAGATGTCCAGTTAACTGGCACTGGATCCCTATACCAGCTTATCACCCCCTCCAGACACTCTACTCAGGTGGAGCATCCAGAGGCACAGGCTCATGCACAGAGGAAGAACAGCCTGGCTGCAAGCCTGAAGAGTTTCATGTTCTGTTTGCACTTAGCTAAGTGTGGACGTGTGTTTTGATTTTGTTCACCAAGTTTCCAATGTTATTGTAGCTGCATTCTGTTCTTACAAGTTATATTTGTCAACATTTTGAAGTTAAGTGCAGATTTAGAACAATTAGGAGGTTTTCATTGCAGCACAGTAAAGAGAACGCAACAGAAAGAGTGAGACACTGAGAAAGAGAGAGAAACAGACTGAGTGAGGGACTATGAGAGACAGGAAGTGGAGAGAGAGGGGGAGACAGAGAGAAAAATAGAGACAAACGGAGGGAGACAGCAAGAGAGTGTGCGAGAGGGACAGACTAAGAGGGAGAGACAGTAAAGAGAGGGTCTGATTGAGAGAGAGACATCAAGAGAAGGCAAGAGAAAGTGAGACATGGTGAAAGAGGAAGGGAAAGACTGAGAGACAGGGAGAGAGGGAGGGAGGAGATAGAGAGACTGAGACTCAGACGACTAGTGAGAGAGATAGAGAAACCAAGAGACAGAGGGGGTCATTATGAGTTTGGCAGACGGAAAAGGCAATCCGCCAAACTTACGCAGTTTACCACCAGTGCGGTCCCCTTCCCGCGGGCCCCATTACGAGTTTCCTGCTGGGTCAGTGGCGGAAACAGAGTTTCCCCCCGCTAACCTAGTAGGAAAGAGTTCACAAAAAATTGCTGTGGTGCGCAGGGTGCAGCAGCACCTGTTGCGCTTTTCACTGTCTGCAAAGCGCAACAGGGCTTGCCATGGGGGCCCCTGCACTGCCCATTCCAAGTGCATGGGCAGTGCAGGGGGCCCCATGGGGCCACCTGCATCCCGTCTCTGCCAGCCTTTACATGGCAGGGAGGAGGAGAAAGGACTTGTAATCCCCACAATGGCGGCGGTCCGACCGACCGACTGTGGTCCGCCAGGGTTGTAATGAGGCCCAGAGTGAGAGGGGGAGAGAGAGAGGATTCATTGTGTGATTCATTGGAAGAATGAATGGAAGAATGGGAAAGTGGGTGAAAAAATGGGTGATGACTGAAAGAGAGCAGATAAAGATAAGATGGTGCGTGAGCGCATGTTGGATGAGTGGGTACGTGGAAGAGTGAGTGACCATGTGGATGAATGAGTGGATGACCATGAGCGCTCTTGTTGTTCTCTTTTCCTGCCACATCTCTGAGTGTACTCATAGCACCCGCAGAGAGTTTACGCAAACATTGGCATGTTGAAGAGGAAAGGACACTACTCAGGGCCTAATGATACATTATGAGAGGGTTTGTACTAGATGCATATTAGTAGAAAGTGTATAGACGGACAGTGCAGCTTTCCTTTCCATTGGAGAGGGTGCTAGCACTGTTTATCTTAGAATCCTTAACTAGAAGAATATTCTATAGTGGTTTTTCCTGGAGGTTAATGAAAGCTGTTCCTGAGGGCTGTTGAATGCTTCCCGAGATCTAGTAAACATTGTTCCTGGGTGCCGGTGAACGTTGTTCCTGGGGACTTGTGAACGCTTCCTGGGGACCGGTGGATGCTATTACTGGGGTCGGTGAACGTTTTTCCTGGGGTCTGGTGAACATTGTTACTGTGGGCAGTGAACGTTGTTCCAGGGGTCAGTGAACATTCTTTCCAAGGGCCGGTGAACGTTTTTCGTGGGGTCTGGTGAACATTGTTCCTGGGGGCTGGTGAACATTGTTCCTGAGGGCCGGTGAACATTGTTCCTGCGGGCCGGTGAACATTGTTCCTGGGCGCCGGTGAACATTGTTCCTGGGGGCCAGTGAACGTTGTTCCTGTGGTCCAGTGAACATTGTTACTGCGGTTGCTGAACATTCTTGCTACATTGTTGCTAGGGTCTGGTGAATGTTGTTCCCAAGAACGGGTGAACGTTGTTCCCAGGGTTGGTAAACATTGTCCCTGGGGTCTGGTGAACATTGTTCCCAGGGTCTAGTGAACGTTGCTCCCAGGGTCGGCCAACATTGTTCCTTGGGACTGGTGAACATTGTTTCTGGGGTCTGGTGAAAGTTGTTTCTGGGGTCTGGTGAACATTGTTCACAGGGTCGGTGAACCTTGTTCCCCGGGTCTGCTAAGCGTTGTACCTGGGGTCTGGTGAACGTTGTTTCCGGGGTCTGGAGAACATTGTTCCCGGGTTGTTGAACCTTGTTCCCAGGGTCTGATAAGCATTGTTCCTGGGTGTGGTGAACATTGTTTCTCGGATCAGTGAACATTCTTCCTGGGGTACGGTGAACATTGTTCCTAAGGATCGGTGAGCTTTGTTCCTGAGGGCTGGTGAACATTGTTCCTTAGGGCTGGTTAACATTGTTTCTGAGAGCTGAGGGCTGCTGAGCATTGTTTCTGAGAGCTGAGGGCTGGTGAGCATTGTACCTGAGGGCTGGTGAACATTGTTCCTGGGAGTGCTAATTGCAATAAAAGGATCTTTTCCTTTGTGTGTTCTTGAGGAGTCAGGGAGGAAGTGCCTGAAGGATTGTCATTTCTCAACTTTGGCTAACTACCAGTTGCAGACGTTCAGGATCAGCCTCAATTCCGCCTGTTCTGAACCCATCCTCTCCTTCAAGTGGCCTCCTGTAGGGTTAGGAGATGCCCGGCCTTGCCCCGTGGCAGAGTACCGGGATCCCATCCAGTGACAAGAACCAGCATCTCACTGTGTCCCATGACCAGCATCTCACTGTGTCCCATGACCAGCATCTCACTGTGTCCCATGAGCAGCATCTCCCTGTGTCCCATGACCAGCATCTCACTGTGTCCCATGACCAGCATCTCACTGTGTCCCATGACCAGCATCTCACTGTGTCCCATGAGCAGCATCTCCCTGTGTCCCATGACCAGCATCTCACCGTGTCCTATGACCAGCATCTCACTGTGTCCCATGACCAGCATCTCACTGTGTCCCATGTGTTTGTCACCTGCCTGTATATTCCTCAGTATTAGCATATTATTCATAAATGTTGTTCTGCTTTGAATTTGCAGAGATGAGGGACATGAGATTCCCTCCCACCTTCCTTGTGAGATAGAGCCTAAGTGCCCCTGAGTTGGGAAGAAAGTAATAAACGAAATGGGCTGACCCCAGCTAAGATGTTGCCACAGGCCCCCCTTAAACGTGTTTTCTCAAATGAATCCCTTTTGTTTAAAGTGTTGGGTTCGAGGCACTAATTCAACGTTATATTTATGTCAGCATAAAGTTGCAGAACGTTATCAGACTCACATAGCTATATCACTCACACTCGGATCAAATATCATTTTTCTTTTCAGTGCATCAAAGATTGTTGCTCTCTAAGACTTTTACTCTAAAATTTGTTTTGCCTAATGACGTAGTTACTTTTTCAGTCTTTCAATCCTGAATGGGAGGTGGAAATAAAGAGACAAGAATGCCGATCTTCGATCAAAAAATTCAGAAGTAGCTGAAGCAGGGAGAGCAAACCTGAAAGGTGCTGATAGACCGAATCTCTTGATCCAGTTCAACGCCAAGGTTCTCCGGCATTGTTCTACGACATGGGTCCACGACAAGGTCGTACGCCAAGGTTCTACAGCACGGTTCTACGGCATGGCTCTATTCCATGGGTCTACGACAAGGTCGTACGCCAAGGTTCTACAGCACGGTTCTACGGCATGGCTCTATGCCATGGTTCTACGGCATTGTTCTACGGCATGGCTCTATGCCATGGGTCTACGACATTGTTCTACGGCATGGCTCTATGCCATGGTTCTACAACATTGTTCTACGACATGGGTCTACGACATGGGTCCACGACATGGCTCTATGCCATGGGTCCACGACAAGGTCGTACGCCATGGTTATACAGCATGGTTGTACGACATGGGTCCACGACATGGCTCTATGCCATGGGTCTACGACAAGGTCGTACGCCAAGGTTCTACAGCATGGTTCTACGACATGGGTCCACGACATGGCTCTATGCCATGGTTCTGCGACAAGGTCGTACGCCATGGTTCTACAACATTGTTCTACGACATGGTCATATGGCATGGTTCTGTGACCTGGTTCTATGCCATGGTTCTACAGCATGGTTCCACGGCATGGCTCTATGCCATGGTTCTACCACATGGTTCTACGACAAGGTGGTACACCATGGTTCTACGACATAGTTCTATGACATGGTTTCTTTGCCATGGTTCTATAACATGGTTCTGTGACATGGTTCAATGACATGGTTCTACGTCAACTGATTCTAACATTCAACATTTGAAAAGCAGACTTCACATTTCATTCATCACTAGTTTATTCAAGAATCAAGAAGTTAAACCTGTATTTAAAAGATTTGAATTTGTGCATGTTGCAATGTTATTTGTTTAAAAATGTATTTATGTTTAGTTAGTGCACAATCTTTTTTGTATAGTTCCTTTCAATAAACCCTTCCTTTTAGATTAAGATTTACGTATTTTTCACTGAACACAGTAACCACATTGTCTATGCTGTGATACACAATGGAAAAAACACTGTGCAGAGCCATATCTGCTGACATTGGCCTGGAGCGGCTATCAGCCACTGGCCTGGTTCTCTAGGAAGCTGCCTTGCGTGAAGAGCAGCCCCACAGCAAGGTGCAGAGGTGAGTGTGCACTGTCTGGCATAGGATTTGTACTGAATACCCTCCCAGGCAGTGCTAGTTTGTAAATGTGCCTGCAAGCCTGCCGCCAGCACCAGCAAAGGTCAGGTTGCCAAATACCAAGGCTGGCTAGTCCTGATTCCAGCCCAGACCTCTTTACCCCATCACCGGACGCTCTCTGGCTCCTCAGCTGACCCGTGCACTCCTTCAGCCATACTTTCTATCTGTGTCACCGTCCTCTCCCTCCTTTTCCACTTCTGTGTTTTTCTCTCTCTTGCTCTGGATCAGTCTGTTAAGCAAATAAATGCTGGTCCCCAAAAATAAGTATCCGAGGGCCCAACCTGCAAGCACTGCTTCAAATTAAGCACTGCTTCCAGTGCACAGTGCTATGTCCAGACACTCAGAAGAGGCCCATGCAGCAGGTGTGCAATGTGTGGGTGCTGTGGACATCTCGACTAATTTCCCTTGTTTACATCTGCTTCAAGGAAGCCTTCGTTTTTACAACATTAATGACACAGCAGATCAAGGGAGAGGTAACAAGATGTCCTGACAGGATGGAATGTTCTAGTCACAGAGCTCGTGAAGAAATATTAGATAAACACCTCAAGCCTGGCATGTTTCACAACACACCACTCACGTAAGACATTCTTCCTTAGGCCCATATTTATACTTTTTGACGCAAATCAGCGCCAGGGCAGATTTGCGTCAAAAATTTTACTGCCGGCTAACACCATTCCAACGCACCTGCCGGGCACCTGATGAAGCAGAAAATGAAGGTTTTGATCTATTAACGCATAAACGTAGTGTGAAATAATCATGTGTGACTTTAACCAAACTAATAAAGATTGTACGGGGACAAAATGTGCCCTTAGAGTAGTTTGCCAACATTTATAAGCGTGCTTTATATAACGTGGTGTATTAGAATTGCACTAATCCGACATAATCATAAACGTGTGCTACGATTTGCTTGTTTGAAATGCTTTAGCTTAGCATTACTTTAGCGGAGGCTTTGGCCTAGTGGCCTGGTCTCACGGTTTAGATGTTCGTATTTTTCCACTGTGCTATTAAACGTGTATTTCTGCTTGAAGCTGTATTTTTCCACAGAAACTGTTCACATGCTTATCTTAAGGTTTCGTGCCAGCCTGGCATATTTTCTCTTTAATTCAAGGTCGACTTGCAGGTGCGGACAATGGAGGCTCTGAAAGTGAGCTAATTGGGAGACAATGTTGCGATTTGCGTACCCATCTCCAAGGATAATGTATGCTTAAGTAAAAGCTTGAGAACTGTCGTTTTTGATTGGACAATTTGAAGCTAACCTATGAACCCTCCAATGGAGACCCTACTGGATTCGAACTGTTGTCTATAAAAACCAGGTGCACGAGAAGAAGGTAGCCAGTACCAGCTCGATACCCGCCATTTTGCAGACTTCGTAGCTATTATGGCCCACTTTGCTGCGATGCCATTTTGAGAGACTTTGATGCTTTCTCTAATCGAGAGAAAGAGACTTTAATGATTCTTGCCCCAGAGACTTTAACTTTGAGATGCCCTTTGCATGAAGTAGTAGTCTTACCTTGCCGCCGTGAGGCAATTGCCCGTCCACCCCTGCCCCTTTGTCCCGTCCCATGCTGATCGAGAAACGGTACCTGTGAGACGAAGACTTCCTTGTATGCTGATCGTAATTGGTAAATATGAAAGGAAATTGTAAAATTGCATTGTGTTTCTTTTAGGTAACCAACTGCTGATTTTGATAAGAGCCCTAGCTAGGAGTTTTTCTAAATTAATGTTGCTAAATTGTTTTTGCATGAAGTCCCACATGCCGATGCTAATTTGAAGTTAGATGAGGATTCCACATGTTGCACGATGCAATTTGAGATCTTGTTATGCTGACTAAATGTACGCAATTAGTTCATTACAGATTATCGTATTAGTGCTTTGCATTGCTATTATCGAATGCCTTGTAATTCAAATGCTACATAGACTGCACTTGTTTCGACGTTATGGACAGCTATTAATGTTCATTTATGTTTATCATTTGGTGTTGAGACACATCTATATCGTGCTAGCTTTTTTAATATAGGGAAATAAATTCACTAACTTTGCAATAAACTGGTGTGGTTATTCCTGACTGAAAGGTCAGGGTTCGCCGAAATGTATTCTGGAATAATCATTAAGTGTTATGTTGATCAAGGTATTGCTTATGTACGTTATTGATTATTGATCTGATGCGACTAATCGATTAAGAGTACAGAGAGTTCCCACTTAGTCAAAAGATTAATCGGCCTAAAGAGCGTCCGAAAACAGGTAAATTGTTACCACGGGTTCGCTCTATCAGTAGATGGTAGCAGAGGACGGTTGAGTCTTTTGGGACCCTGTACTATTAAAATATATGGTGTTGAATTAACGGTTACGCATTTTGAGGCCTCATTCGAGAAGTTGAATTCGATTTTCTTGGATAAAACTGATTGACAGAATGATGATGGGCTAGGTCCACCGCGACTTTCCCGGGATCTCGGAGCTTGCGAATGGAGAGAACGGAGGTGTGGAAACAGCGTTGGCGGTACTAGGGATGGTATGAGTGAAGTTAGGGTTTTGCGCTTGCACAGCTTATTGCCGCAGGGTGTGTGAAAAGGTTGCGAGGATTTTTTATTTTCTTTTAAAGGATAGCAGAGGTGCGACTCCGAGTGTAGAAGCAGAGAAGTCGTCGAACTTCGTAGAAACAGCGGAGGTGCGGCTCCGGGTGTGAGAGTAGGGAAGTCGTCGAACTTCATGTGCGTGTGGCGCTTTGTGCATAAAAAGGTCCACGTGGTTGTTGTTGTTGAGACGGGCCCTGCGAGGTCAAGAGACTCCGGAGTATGTTGATCCATGTTGTGGTCTGGGCGGTTTAGTAGGTTGATCGGGCGTGGTCAACAAGTCGGTACGTGTGTTAGGGAGTGAAAGAAACTTCGACTTCGGGCTCTGACAAGATTCTAAGTGCACTAGAACAGATCATTGACAAGTTGAGAGTAGGTCTGCAGGTCAGATTTGCTTGCGAACGTGGGGACTGAGAAAGACGGAATAGCGGCCGAGGCTAGTGAAAGGTCCCTAAGGTCCTGAAGCGATTGTGTTACCCTTCCTGTAGTAAACCGACAGATCTGTTTTAGTTTTTGGTAGCTCGCGATACATGCAAAAAGTTGTTACAAAAAGAGGTGGGTGAAGGAGGACTAGCCGCGAGGCTTTGTCAGCCGCAGTGTGTGTGAGTGTGACGTCACTAGGAGCCGCGCTGGGATAGGTTGGTTGGAGAGAAGGGTCACGCACGGATTGGACGCAGTCCGTGGGACTCGTTTGGAAGGGGAAAGGCAAGCGAAGAGTATTCCGGGAATTAAAGTCACCTATTGATTACAAATACTTGTGGAATAAAAGTGACCTATTGATCATAAACTTTGTGAAATAAAAGGCGAGAAAATGAAATTCCTTAAAGCATTTAGGAGTGCGATGAAGGGGGAGTCTTACATTAAAGCGAGCGTAGGAGAGGAGACGCCGCCCGAGGGCACACCAGCTTACATTGTAATGGAGGAAAAAGGGGTAGCTCCGTGTCTTTGGCTAAAGCAATGGCACAAACTGACAGAGAAACATGGGAGCGTAGCATTCCCGATACATGGGACATTCAATATAAGGATCCTAGAGAATTTGAGATTCACGATGTATGACATGAAGGTGCCTCCAAGGCCGGCACAGTTTGAGGCTCTAGTGATCTGGGAATTAATGGTTAGACAGCAACAGAAGAATAAGTTTGAAACAAGGATGAGGAAGGTAGAAAAGACACTAGCTGATGCTAGGTGGGATAATGCGCAGAAGGTGTGGAGGTCAGATGTATTGCAGGGGATAAAATTGTTTCCCGCAATTACTAAGGAAGAAGAGGAGACAGGTAAGAAAGCTACCTGTAAGACAGACAGGAAGTGTTCGAAGGATAGAGAGGACGAGGAAAAGTTGAGAAGAGAAGAGGAGTTAGAGGATGAGGAGTTAATAATGCAATTGCTGAACGACCGTCCACCACCTTATGCGGAGAATGGACAAGGTCCAAGTACCAGTTTTGCCCCTCCGGCATCGGTACAGAACAGTGAAACCCAGAGTTCAGGAGCGTCATCGGGATCTAAGGACCCGAGTTTACTGCTCACCCCGCAGATACCGCAGGTTAGGAGAATATATCCAGATGTGCCCATAATGAAACCAGCAGAAAATTATCAACCGCAGATGCCAGGGTACTACAGCAGTGACAATAGTGGAGGAATGGTTCTAGAACAAACAGTAAGGGGAGTACAGAATGGTCACAATCCAACAATGACACAGGCTGAATCAACTCAGTTTATGATGCCTCAAAAGCAGATGCAGGGAGGAAACGCTCATGCTCAGATGACGGGGAGTCAGATGGGCATGCCGACAATGATGACCCATAGTATGGGGATGAGCATGCCTCAGAACATGGGATATGGACAGAACCCAGACGCGATATCACTACCCATTACTGTAGGTCCACCGGTACCTCTGTATAGCCAGCCTAACTTAGGCACGAACAGTCAGGGATCAATGCTGCAGAATGGGACAGAGAGGAGGTGCATAGAGAACACTCCAGGGATAACTCCGATAGTGGCTCAGCCAAGTGGATCTGGATCCTTGATGGAGTTTAGTCCCATATGTGCTCAGTCTACACTGGTGAGGTCGAGTCCCCCACTGATAATACCTTTAACATCGAATACTGAAAAGTTGCCGCAACCATCAATGGCAGTCGATGTGAATGCTACACTGATGGGGGTAAATGCGCAACAGCTGACACAGTGGTTCAACAGCTTGAATTCCACACAAGGTTCAGACAGTGGGAAAGGAGAGGAGTACCTGAATAGGATGAGGCTGAACATGGAAGCACAAGAATTGGTGGAAGGGAATATGGGTGTGAACAGGTTAGAGTCCTACACAGAAGAGGAGCTGAGGTATCTATGTCCAAAGATCACGAAAGAAGTGAACAAGGTACATAAAAGTTTGCAGGAAGTAGCGGACAGAAACGGGATTGACATAGGCAAGACGAAACACTTGAGCAGGAGCTATAGGTTGGATTTTGGGACCACAGATTTTGAACACATGAGGTCAGCAGGTATGAAGGCACACCTTAGAGAATTGTTGCAGAGTGCCCAAGTGTGGAGGTGCTTAGACAAGTGGGAAAGCAGGTGGGTAAAGAGGAAGGATAAGAGGAGGGACAGTGCTACAGAGCACAACGAGAAAAGACCGCAGAGCAGCGAGACAGTAACCATGTTACCAATGAGGGAGACAGCAGGTGGGAAATTAATACATGTACCATGGCACAGAAGCGACATTCAGTCATTTACGGATGATTTTCCCAAACTGAGAGAGAAGCCGATTGAATGGTATCAACAGACTGATAGGTTTGTCAAGCTTGCAAAATGTCTCTGGGAAGACTTGAATACTCTATTTGAGATTGTGGTTCCGGCAGACTTGTGGGAGGATTGCAAAAGAGCTGTAGGTTGGCCGACAAGCGAACCAGAGAGAGACAGGGAGACGGGTGCACCATCACCTATGGTGATGAGTTTGTACTATAAGGCGATTGAGCATTTGAAGACGAAGGTTGCCGCGAAAAATGTGGACTGGCAGAAGCTTGATCGAACTGCCCAAGAGGCTAAAGAATCGCTTCATAGTTACTATGAGAGGTTGTTGAAGGCGTTCAAGAATTACAGTGGCACGGAAACAATTGAGGCAAAAGATATGCTTCATTTTGTGTTTAGATTTGTGGAAGGGTTGAGACCAGAGATAAGTCAAATGATAAAGTCGCATTTGATTTGCTGGCAGTCGAAACCGATTGATGAGGTTTTGACTTATGCGAAATATTGTAGCGACGAGATTGAAGTGAAACAGAAAAAGCTGAAAGAGAAGGTGATGATGATGCAGCTTAAAGCAGCTCAGACAGGTCTGCAAGGTCTGCAAGGGATGCAAGGGTTCCAACAGCAGGTACCGCAACCGCAGCCGCAGTTGCAGGGAAACATGGCGTTTCAGCCACAGGCGAGAGGCAGAGGCAGAGGAGGTTTTGTGAATAATGGTCCGGATTTAAACACTGTTGTAACGGGTGTGCAGGCAATGAAGAAAGTGATGCTGTGTCACGCGGGCGGAATTGTAGGTCATTGGAAACGCGAGTGCCCGATGGTGGTGCAGGAAGGTGCAGGTGCAGGTGCAGGTGTTGGTCAGCAAAACAATGATGTCAATGCATTTCAGACAATGAGGGGACCGAAAATGAGAGGTCCAAACCCAAATTTTCAGACCATAAATCAATTGCAGGGATTACAACCTATGCAGCCGCAGCAGATGCAGATGCCTCGTATGCAGATGACGCAAATGCAGCTGATGCAACAGCAGTTACCCATGGTACCTAATCAGCAAATGCAAATACCTTTGGCACCAATGAGTCAGCAGCAAGTGATGGTTCCTCCACAGGTCTCGGGTCAGGTAATGAGTACAAATGGCACCGTACAACAGTTCCCATTACACAGTGAGAGTGGAACAAACAATGTATGGGAGAGTGAAAGCTCAGAAGAAGAAGGAGATTGTGTGCTTGCAGCATCCTTAGAAGTTGATCAAAAGGGTCCGTACGTAGAGGGAAGAGTAATGGGTCATCGTGTTTCATTCTTGGTGGACACGGGAGCCACACGTTCAACTGTTAAGAGCAGTGAAGTACCAAATTTGCCACTCTCAGGGAGGACGGTTCAAGTGGTGGGAGTAGCAAACAGGCACTTGACAAACCCAATAACAGATCCGGTACCAGTCAGCATCGGTAACTATCAAGGGGTGCATCAGTTTGTGATATGTGACTCAAGCCCAATAGCACTGTTAGGGAGAGACCTGTTGTGCAAGCTGGGATGTTCGATCATGTGTTCGAACGAAGGAATAACGATCCAGACAAACAGTGATGGGGAAGAAGAGGACAGTGTAGAGGGGAATGAAATGGAAACGGTCGATGAAGAGTATCCTCTGATTTGCCTTTTCCCGATGATAACTGAAGAAGATATTCCAGCCGAATTACGGGAAACAGTCGGAAAAGAAGTGTGGGACATGACAGGGAAAGAGGTGGGATTGATGAAAGGAGTGGAACCAGTGAAAGTGACTGTAAAGCCCAATGCGATCTTTCCCCAGACCCCACAATACCACATGCCACAAGATACCCTCATGAAAGTTGCCCAACTCATTGACGAATTTGTGAAACAGGGGGTTCTGAAAGAAGTGTTAAGCAGTCCCTGTAATTCACCGATAATGGGACTAATAAAGCCAAGTGGAAAGGTCTGACTCGTGCAGGACTTGAGGAAAATAAATGACATCATAGTCAAATGCTGCCCTGTTGTACCGAATCCAGCTGTGATAATGTTTCAGATCCCTTGCGATGCTGAGTGGTTCTCAGTCATCGATTTGTCACAAGCATTCTTTTCTGTACCTCTTCATGAGGACAGCCAATTTCTCTTTTGTTTCAAATTCCTAGACAGAGTGTACAGTTGGTGTCGAATTCCTCAAGGGTTTTCTGAGTCACCGTCGATATTCAATCAGATTCTAAAGAAAGACTTGGAAGAATTAGAGTTGCCATTCGAGTCAACCCTAGTACAGTATATTGACGACTTACTGGTTGCATCAAAGACAGAAAGTGGCTGCACAGCCGATACTATTGCCCTGTTGAACCATTTGGGAAGAAACGGACACAAGGTGTCTCCTTCCAAATTGCAGTTCTGTCAGAAGAAAGTGAAATACTTGGGTCACCAGATAGAGAAAGGATCACGGAGAATAATGAAGGAAAGGATTACAAGTGTACTTCAAATGAGTCCGCCCAAGACGAGAAAGGAGGTGAGGAAGTTCTTGGGAATGGTGGGCTACTGTCGCCAGTGGATTCCCAACTTCTCCACTCTAGCGAAGCCTTTACTGAAATTGACCCAGAAGGATGCTTTGGATCAAATTGAGCTGAAAGGAGATGAGATGGATGCTTTTGTTGAATTGAAAGAATGCATGTGTAGGGCTCCAGCTTTAGGTATGCCTGATTACACAAAGCCTTTTACATTGTTTTGCCATGAACGTGATGCATGTTCTTTGTCTGTCTTGACTCAAGCCCACGGTGGCGTAAACAGACCAGTAGCGTATTTTTCAGCTACTTTGGATCCGGTCGCAGCAGCACTCCCAGGGTGTTTGCGCGCCGTAGCAGCAGTTGGTATCAGCCTCACTCAGAGTGAAGGAATAGTGATGGGACATCCAGTAACAGTCATGGTCCCTCACTCAGTTGAGATACTTTTGACCCGCTCCCGAACGCAACACATGACTGGAGCAAGACTCACAAGGTATGAAACGATTATTCTGGGCTCACCGAACGTGCAGCTGAAAAGGTGCACTACGTTGAATCCAGCTACCTTGCTTCCTGGAGAAAATGCTGAAATTGAGAACGCTGAAGACGTCGAGCATGACTGCCTTCAGGTGACTGAATTTTGCACAAAACCTCGACCGGACATTAAGGATACGAAGCTTGATGAAAATGACCAAATTCTTTTTGTTGATGGTTCATGTCTAAGAGACGGGATGGGGATTTTGAAAGCAGGATACGCTGTATGCACTGTAACAGGGGTCTTGGAAGCGGGATGGCTTCAAGGAGTCTATTCTGCACAAGTAGCAGAACTTGTAGCCCTTACCAGAGCATGTCAACTGTCTGCATTGATGAAAGTCACCATTTACACTGATAGCCAATATGGGTTTGGGATTGTGCATGACTTTGGACAACTATGGTCACAGAGAGGTTTCCTGACTTCTTCAGGATCCCCAGTGAAAAACGGGGAAAGAATAAGGGAATTGTTACATGCCATTCAAGTGCCAGCTGAAGTTGCAGTGGTAAAGTGCAGTGCTCACACGAAAGGACAGGACTATGTATCGCTGGGAAATGCATATGCGGATCAAGTCGCAAGATTTTGTGCCTTGAACTGTATATTACTGAGAGATGAATGGAACTCAATAAGTGAGCCAGAACTAGAACCAGCTGAAGCATTTGCCTTGAAGGTCGTAGATACGATAGAGGAACTAAAAGCACTACAAAATAATGTCAGGGAGGATGAAAGAGATTCCTGGATCAAATCACAATGTATAAAGAGACAAGACGAGTTATGGGTTTCACATGAGGGAAAATTTGTTTTGCCAAATAGTCTCTTATCACAGCTTGCGCGGTTCTATCATGGGCAAGCTCACCTAGGGAGAGATGCCATGATAAGATTGTTCAAAACTGATTGGTTTAACCCCAGATTTCGTCAAGCTGCAGAAGCAGTTTGCCATCGATGTGTCACTTGCCAGCAGATGAACCCAGGAAAGGGAACGGTTGTGAACGCGAGTCACATTGGTAGGGCAAGCGGGCCTTTTAGTCGTATGCAGATGGACTTCATTGAGATGCCCGTGCATGGAGGTCTAAAGTATGTGTTGGTGATTGTGTGCATTTTTAGTCACTGGATTGAGGCATACCCCACACGTAGAAATGACAGCCTTACAGTTGCAAAGTTATTGTTGAGAGAGTTAATACCACGTTTCGGATTCCCGATCTCTTTAGAATCAGATAGGGGAAGTCACTTCAATAACGAGGTGATAAAGTTACTTTGCGAAGCGCTGAACATTGAGCAAAAGCTGCATTGTAGCTATCGCCCTGAAGCATCAGGACTGGTGGAGCAAATGAATGGTACGCTGAAATCGAGAATGGCGAAAATATGTGCATCGACAAATTTGAAATGGCCTGACGCATTGCCCTTAGTGCTAATGTCAATGAGAAATACTCCCGATAGAAAAACTGGATTGTCTCCGCACGAAATTCTCATGGGCAGGGCTATGAGACTTCCTGCAGTTCCCGCAAACGCGCTTTTGAATATTACAGATGATATGGTGTTAGACTACTGCAAAGGACTGGCTGACGTGGTTCGCTCTTTCTCTCACCAGGTGGAAGCAACCACCTTGCCACCGATCCAAGGTCCAGGACACGCACTGAAAGCAGGTGACTGGGTCGTGGTGAAGAAGCACGTGAGGAAGTCGTGCCTGGAACCCCGTTGGAAAGGCCCTTTCCAAGTGATCCTGACGACAACTACCGCTGTGAAGTGTGCGGGGGTTCCCAACTGGATTCACGCCAGTCCCACAAAGAAGGTGCTGTGTCCCACAGATGAGGAAGTTGAAGCGCTGAAATTGCCAGTGCCTGATAAAACAGTGCCGAGTGCTGAGACAGAACAAAAGCGAACTGAAAGCGAACAAGCAGCAGCAGGAGAAAAAGAGATATTATTGGAGAACGAAGAGTCTGACTCACTTGGGGAAGACCAAGGAGAAAGTTCAGACAGCGACGAAGAAGCTGCAGGTGACAAAGAGCCTGAAGCAGCTGAGGGTAGCAAAAAGCCTGAAGCAGCTGAAGGTGACAAAGAACCTGAAGCAGCTGAAAGTGATACAGAGCCTGACGAAAGTAACGGTGACGAAGGGCTCGAAAAAGGTGAAAAGGCAGGAGAGCCTGATCAGAGGAGGGCTTTCCCAGAAACAGACGATACAGAAAAAGGAAAGGAGAACGTGAGCAATTCCCCTGAAGGAGGGGACAAGGCAGAGCAGAACGAAAAAGTTCAAACCTCCACAGAAAAGGTCGCCGGTCCATCAAATGGACATGGTGCAAAGAGGAGGCTAAGTATATCACCAGTAAAACAAAGGTCTGGAGAAGGTTTGAACGACGGAGAAAGGCCAAAAGTAAAGGAGAAAAGAAAAGAAGTGTCTGTTGTGATACCAACCTCGAGTGAAGAAAAAGACTTGACAAAAGAGGAAAGTACCAGCGAGGCAGAATCGAAAAGAGAAGCAAAATTGAAAAGGAAAAGGATACCGAACAGAAGGTATTCCGGTCCTGAATGGGCATATGCAGTCAATGACGATTGGACTGACGAGTTTGTATCTCTAAGCATCGAGAACGAAGAAGAGATACCAATAGAAAAGAAAAGTTTCATGGACAGTGTTGATTGAAAGGGTGATAAATGATATTGCTTGCTACAATCTAACGTGAAACAAACAACCAGCTGAGACATTGCTAAACCGGACGAGACATTTGCTAAACCGATAAAGACTGAGTTATTGCCGAATTAAGACAAATGCTGCTAACCGATAAGTGACTGTCCTTTTGAAGAAGACGGTGTGAACATTGCGCTCGCTCAGCTTTATAACTGAATTGCTAAACTCGTATCATTTATAAGTGCTTCTAACTCTCTGATTCTATACAGATCATGACGCAAACCAATAGAAAGAAATATTGTAAATATGTGTGTATAGGCTTGGTAGTTACATGTGTACTAATAATAATGGTGATTGTTTTTGGAATACATGGAAAGGGTGAAAATGAGACTATTGCTGCTTCTACTATTGCTCCTGTTACTGTTACTGAACTAACCGCATTGAAAAGGCTAGCAATGGATGAGAGACTCTTGCATGAAAGGAAAGAGCTTTCGTATAATGTTTTCTATCGCTTACTAACAGAATATGTTGAGACAATGGATGCGAAAGATTGTTATGTGTGTACCCAGATACCGACATCAGTAAAGGAAGGGGTGACTTATGACCACATGCCTCTTACATATGGGATTACATGTAGTATAGTAATGTCTAGGTTTTATGGTCAATCTAACATACAGTATTTTTACTCAAATTATGATGTTACCTTTGCTTATGTTCCTATAATAGCGCAGCTAAGCCAGACTGCAAAAGATTGGGATGCTAAAATTATGAGGGAATTTTTCGAGCCAATGCTACCTTTTGAAACGGCTCACGCTCATAGGGAAAATCTTACCTGTTCACTCTCTGCAGTAGAAATAAGCTTTTTAGATCGCACAGATGATAGAAGGGCTCAAATGAAGGCGAAATTAGAAAAGGAGTTACATAAGAGGACTTCAGTAGATAATTATGATTTTGCTGCAATAAAGACACAAGGGAAGATTGCTTTAGATGCTTGGCATGTAGGGAAGTTTTGTATATATCGAGGTGAATCTTATTATGATAACATTTTTGTAGGGGCGAGTGAGTGTAAACATACGTTTATCTTTAAGGCCAAATGGACATTCATGATGGACGGACTTGACCCTGTCATTCCAGGGGTATATTACATTTGTGGGTATAATGCCTATTATCGTCTTCCAAAGGGATGGTGGGGGAGATGTTATTTGGGTATAGTGTTCCCAAAGGTTTATCAGCTGGATGACGTATCGATGATTCAAAAGACATCTGGATCCCATCGTATCCAGAAAAGAGAGGCCGCAGCTGCTGTGGTAGGTGATATATTTGGAGCCATGATTCCTTCATTGGGAGTTGTGCTGAATTCCATCAAAATAAGAAAGTTGTCTACTATAGTGGATAACATGTTGACAAAGTTTTCAGGTGCTATAATCCTGATGGATGCTGAACTTGCAGCGGAAAGAGCTATGACTCTTCAAAATAGGCTTGCTTTAGACATTCTTTTAGCAAAGGATGGAGGGGTTTGCAAAATGCTTGGTGCAAGACACTGTTGTACCTATATACCCGACAATAGTGTGAAAATTAAAACTATGCTTGCTAATCTAACAAAAGAAAGTGCAGATTTAAAGGAACTGAAAGAACCAGGAGTGTGGGAGAAGGTTGGAAAAGGACTTGCTTCAGTGGGACATTGGATTGGGGGAATTTGGAATGGAATATTGTTGAAAATAATAGAGGGAATTTTAATAGTGATAATTTGTATATTTAGAATTTGGGGAATAAAAAGGGGAATAATAATGATTATGGAAAGAATTAAAAGAAGAAAGGAGGAGAAAATGATGAAAAGAATGGCAGAAGAATACAAAGCACAGACTAGGGGAACTAAAAGGAAAAGGGAACTGACAGAATTTTAATGGAATAAAATTTGTGGGCTAAATTTGTGTGATGACAAGTAGTCATCAGAGGAGGGATTGATGAAGCAGAAAATGAAGGTTTTGATTTATTAACGCATAAACGTAGTGTGAAATAATCATGTGTGACTTTAACCAAACTAATAAAGATTGTACGGGGACAAAATGTGCCCTTAGAGTAGTTTGCCAACATTTATAAGCGTGCTTTATATAACGTGGTGTATTAGAATTGCACTAATCCGACATAATCATAAACGTGTGCTACGATTTGCTTGTTTGAAATGCTTTAGCTTAGCATTACTTTAGCGGAGGCTTTGGCCTAGTGGCCTGGTCTCACGGTTTAGATGTTCGTATTTTTCCAATGTGCTATTAAACGTGTATTTCTGCTTGAAGCTGTATTTTTCCACAGAAACTGTTCACATGCTTATCTTAAAGTTTCGTGCCAGCATGGCATATTTTCTCTTTAATTCAAGGTCGACTTGCAGGTGCGGACAATGGAGGCTCTGAAAGTGAGCTAATTGGGAGACAATGTTGCGATTTGCGTACCCATCTCCAAGGATAATGTATGCTTAAGTAAAAGCTTGAGAACTGTCGTTTTTGATTGGACAATTTGAAGCTAACCTATGAACCCTCCAATGGAGACCCTACTGGATTCGAACTGTTGTCTATAAAAACCAGGTGCACGAGAAGAAGGTAGCCAGTACCAGCTCGATACCCGCCATTTTGCAGACTTCGTAGCTATTATGGCCCACTTTGCTGCGACGCCATTTTGAGAGACTTTGATGCTTTCTCTAATCGAGAGAAATAGACTTTAATGATTCTTGCCCCAGAGACTTTAACTTTGAGATGCCCTTTGCATGAAGTAGTAGTCTTACCTTGCCGCCGTGAGGCAATTGCCCGTCCACCCCTGCCCCTTTGTCCCGTCCCATGCTGATCGAGAAACGGTACCTGTGAGACGAAGACTTCCTTGTATGCTGATCGTAATTGGTAAATATGAAAGGAAATTGTAAAATTGCATTGTGTTTCTTTTAGGTAACCAACTGCTGATTTTGATAAGAGCCCTAGCTAGGAGTTTTTCTAAATTAATGTTGCTAAATTGTTTTTGCATGAAGTCCCACATGCCGATGCTAATTTGAAGTTAGATGAGGATTCCACATGTTGCACGATGCAATTTGAGATCTTGTTATGCTGACTAAATGTACGCAATTAGTTCATTACAGATTATCGTATTAGTGCTTTGCATTGCTATTATCGAATGCCTTGTGATTCAAATGCTACATAGACTGCACTTGTTTCGACGTTATGGACAGCTATTAATGTTCATTTATGTTTATCATTTGGTGTTGAGACACATCTATATCGTGCTAGCTTTGTTAATATAGGGAAATAAATTCACTAACTTTGCAATAAACTGGTGTGGTTATTCCTGACTGAAAGGTCAGGGTTCGCCGAAATGTATTCTGGAATAATCATTAAGTGTTATGTTGATCAAGGTATTGCTTATGTACGTTATTGATTATTGATCTGATGCGACTAATCGATTAAGAGTACAGAGAGTTCCCACTTAGTCAAAAGATTCATCGGCCTAAAGAGCGTCCGAAAACAGGTAAATTGATACCACAGGTTCGCTCTATCACACCTTATTTATGGAATGACGTTAGCCGGCGCTGCGGCCTGGTTTGCGTCAAATAAATTACTCTAACCGGGCAGCGAAGGGAAGACTTGGGGTTGTGCCCCAAAGAATGGTGCAAGTCAGATTAGAGTCAAAAATATTGGCTCTAGCCTGACTTGCGCCATTTTTTGACGCACAACCCCCATGGAAATGACTCCTGTCTTAGCAAGGACAGGAGTCTTGTCCCCCTGCCCAATGGCCATGCCCAGGGGACTTCTGTCCCCTGGGCATGGCCATTTGGGCCGAGTGGCATGTAGGGGGGGCTCCCTATGCTCCCCCATGCCACTCTAAATAAAATATATATATATATACTTACCTGCACTCACCATGGATGGGGGCCCAAGTTAGGCCCCCCTATGCCACTCTAAACAAATCCATAGGTGTCTTCCAGGGGTGGGCTAGGGTGGCAGTGGGTGTCCCTGGGTTCAGGGAAGGGCACCTGAGGACTGTTTCCATGGTCTCCCACCATGGAAAAGAGCCCACAGGGCCATTAACGCCTGCCCTGACCTAGGCGTTAGTTTCTGACGCAAATCGATATTTACGTCATTTTCCGGCTCCTCCTCCCAGCTGTGCGCTATTTTTGCCCGGGTGGACAAATATGGCACACGGGTGTTGAAGTCATTTTTTGGGCGGGAACACCTACCTTGCATGTCATTAACGCAAGGCAGTTTCACGCATCCCGATATTATTCACACTGAGATATTTTGATGGGGTCTAGCATCAAAGTATAAATATGGTCTTAGTTTTGCGTCAAATTTGCGTTAAAAAAAAAATAGCAAATCTTGCACAAGCAGAGTATACATGTGGGCCTTAGTTCCCCAGATTGAGGGGATTCCAGGTTATAGTAAAGACGCGGGAGATGGGTGAAATAGACTCCCGCAGCACAAGCTTATTGTCTCACATGTTGTACTGTTCTTGCAATTTAAGAATCAAGGAAAAGAAAGAGCCAAGGAATGTATGGAATGTGAAATCAATCTGCATCAATGTACAGTGTATTTCTATCCTTTCTTCAAGATGCCATCCCGTTAACAAGTGTCCACCACCGCACGTAAGCTGTGAAGCAACCCTCTGACCATAAATGATGCCATCATCACACATCAGCCTCACATATCTACAGATGTTTGCACACACACATCAGCCTCACATATCTACAGATGTGTACACACACACATCAGCCTCACATATCTACAGATGTGTGCACACACACATCAGGCTCACATATCTACAGATGTTTGCACACACACAACCAGCCTCACATATCTACAGATGTGTGCACACACACATCAGCCTCACATATCTACAGATGTGTGCACACACACACCAGCCTCACATATCTACAGATGTGTACACACACACATCAGTCTCACATATCTACAGATGTGTGAACACACACATCAGGCTCACATATCTACAGATGTTTGCACACACACACCAGCCTCACATATCTACAGATGTGTGCACACACACATCAGCCTCACATATCTACAGATGTGTGCACTCACACCATGTTGACAGTGGTACTCGGTAGACTTGATCCAGTCATAAGTGAACTGGCTTAAGTGAGCTGCAGAATTTGCTTCTTAGCAAATTTGTATTCGTCCCTTTATTGATCTGACAACATAAATCGAGATGACTCAAAGTCTGTGACCTACACTTATTGATTTTTGAAAAAAAAAAACAAATTGTGTAAAAAAGCTATTTATTTTTGACAAAATGGAACTGATGCTGAAAAAACACTTTGTCAAAAATACATTTATTTACAAAAGTAATTTTCAAAATCAATACATCGGAAAATGTCCCAGTTGGAAAACTATTACATTTTCAGATTTCTTACCTGATTCTTAATTCATGAAAGCACATAAGCCCATTCCTATATATTACTTGCCACCAAGTTACATTTACAGAAATTGAACTGAAAATAACATGTTAAAAATCAATTCATTCTGTTTGTAAGATCAAGAAATGAAAATACCTGTGCTATAGCAATTTTATGCAAGAACATATTTACAACTACAACAGAGTAACAGAGATATAGCAAAGAACAAGCTTAGGAGGTGTAGATGTTTGTATATGTTGTGTTATTCTACAGTATTTGTGTACCATTTATTGTGAGTACAATATGTAAATAACGATCAGATATTGTGACATGAAGCACATATTTGTACTTCCTCACGTTTGAGGAGACGCAGTACAGGCTGGTGAGTGTGAAGCGTGTGTATTTCAGGGTGACCGAATAGGAGCCATCTTCTAAAGATACAGGCTGTTGTAGGATAGCGCTGCAAGGCCTGTCTCTGTGGCTACAAAGCGTGTGTTCATGGTGTGGGGGCAGGGGGTGGTCCCTGGATGGGGGGCTGCGGAAGACTCCTCAGGGGCCACGACGTAATTAGTTTATGACGTTGTAAATGTGGCTCTATGGATCATTGATATTTATTATTTGTGATATTTTGTGTTTTTGTACCCTTTATGTGTGTATTCTTGTTTTATATGAATGATTTCATTTTCATTGCACAACACATGGCTGTTCTGTCTAAATGCCAATGTTACATTAATTCATACCAGTATTCAATAAAGGACACCATATACTGATTAGCAGGTGCAAAGTTTCTCTAGTGGTCACCATTTGTCAACAAACCTCCTAACATAGTTGAAAACGTAATGAAAAACAGTCAAGCTAGTAGTATATACACTGATTTGTTAATGCCATAAATCAACCCCAGAGCCACTTTTTCAGCCATGCATAAGGGCACCAGGACAGGGAGCTTGAGGAACTTGTGCAACAGTGGTGGTCATATAGACAGGCATGGTGACAGTCATGGAGCCCGTGGAGGAACCGCGAGGAATGTGTGAACATGAACATATAGTAAACTGACAGGCTATGTACTCTCACAGATGGAGTGAGGTGCTTGAGGACCCTGGAAAGACTACGTGCAGCATTTGGAGAGACTGAATAGAAGTTAGGGTGTATGACAGTCAGTGCTTAATTTGTGCCTGTTGTTTCCCCAGCGGAACACAGCACTTATTTTTGAAGGCCGGCACTTGTTTTTCTGCCTCAGGCATGTACTGCGAGCAAAAGACACAAATGGGAAAGATGGAGGAAGAGAAAAACAAAAAAGCGTCACAGAGGGAGAAAGCAGAATGCTGCAAGAGTTAGCTGAAGTGGCAGGGAGTAGCTGTAAACGGATTAAAGAGGCCCAAGATGGCTTCAGGATTACGCTGCCTCAGTATCCTCGCACATTTAATTGCAGCAGCCGCGGGTTTAAGAGGAGGGCTTTGGGCACCGGCACCTTTTCATTTACAAATTAAGCACTGATGACAGTGTAAAGTGCTTGGCCATATGTGCAGATAATTTCAGTGTCTTTGGAAACATGGATCTTAACGTGTGAAGTCTGGGGCAAGCGAGCCACACTGCAAAGTGTTTAGGGCAATGTAACAGGCTGGTGGAGCTATTTAGGTCAGGAGACTGTTTTCAGGCATATCACAGCAGCTGGTTCAGCAGTGGCAACCAGGATGACCCAACAATGACTTAATCACACTGAACATACATCCTTTGGACTCCATCTATCTAGTACTTTATTACTGAGACACTCAGCATCTTGGACACACCTCCAGTCTTCTTGGCTCTTCTGCTTGCTTCTACTCGCTATGGCTGATACCCTCATTGAACCGCCTGGCTTCCTCAACCTTCTTCTGAATACTGTGGTTGAGGAGTGCTGTCTCAATCTTTCCCTCTTGCTGGCTTGACATCGGGGTCGTATAAATGATGCCAGTGTGGTGCTAAGAGGCGCCAGGGCCTCGTAAATCTCTCCCACTATGCTTCAAATGTCTCCGCTTCTAAGGGCGGACTCGCTCCCAGTATCATCTACACTCATTGCTAGCATCTACACCAAAAGGAAATACCTCAGCAGCCTAACCATAGTGACTTCTCACCTGGACTGACTTCACCTATGACTACTATGGAGTCTGTTTACTATTTCTGTCATTTACTTTAGCTTGACAGCCATATTGAATTTGCTTTTCAATGTAGTTTAAGAGTCAACCAGAACTGTATCTCTTCAGTCCACTACACTTTATAAAGTGCTATCACGGTTATATCTCGGAACCACGGTGCCTAAACCAACCGTGGCTCAACAACGAGGTTGGAACAACAACCTCATTCTAACCACTAATGCCTTTACCACAAATGTGTTTACAACGGTTTTACCGTTGGAAACGCATTCCTGGTAAAGGCATTAAAAATCAGCATGCACAACCCGGCATGCTTCCACCCCAGCCCCCCACCCCACCCCTTAAACCTAAACCCTAAGCCCCCTACCCCCAAAACACTAATCACCCCCAACACCCCACCCCACCCCAAAAACTAAAACTACCCCGAGTCCCCACCCCGCCCCTTAAACACCCCAACCCCCCAACCCAACCCTTAAACCTAAACCCTGCCCCCACACCCTAATCACCCCGAGCCCCCCCCCAAAACAGCCCCAGTCCCAGCCCAACTTACCTCCTCCTTCACCGCGTCCACTCCGACTCCCTTCTTCTGTACCTTAACCACGCATGTATGTTGTTCTGACATGCGTGGTTAAGGTACCAAAACCAGGAAGTCGTGGAAAACGAAAGCGTTGTTTCGCTTTTGTTTTTCACAACCTCGTGGTTTCGGACTCGTTCTTCCAGGTGTTTCCCTGCTATCACACAGCACTAAACTACGCTGGTTCTCAGGTACTGCTCATCTCATGGGCGGCTCATATAAATATACCCATGTGCCTAACATGATCATTATTTTTCCTCATCTCATCCACCTATATGCATCCAGCACAAAGTTACATTTCCAATGCACATCACTCTTACCCAGCTAATCTCAGTGACGCGCACAGTCTTGACACATTGTGCATCGCTCACAAGTCATTCCTTGTCCTACAGGCATAGTCTGTCCTCCAAAAAGATAAGAAACCTCAACAAGGGTGATGTCATTTCCATTATTTTTAAGGACTTTCTAAACTGCCTGACAATTCCCAGTGAGAATCTATACCTAACAAATACGAATCCTGTACCACGCACCCAAAAGCAAATCTTTCACAGCCAAGTGCTGTAGAAAAGTGGAATATTATGCAGGGAAGCTGGTTAGGTCTCTGTTAGACCTGACAGCCTTAGGGTGGTCACCCCTAACGTTTTGCCTGCCTCCCTCCACTTTTGAGATACTGTTTTTGCTGGTTTTTAGACTCTGCACACTTTACCACTGCTATCCAGTGCTAAAGTGCATATGCTCTCTCCTTTTAAACATGGTAACATTGGATCACACCCAATTGGGTTATTTAATTTGATTATAAGTCCCTAGTAGAGTGCACTATATGTGTCCAGGGAATGTAAATTAAAAGCTACTAGTGGGCCTGCAGCAGTGATTGTGCCACCTACTTCAGTAGCCCCTTAACCTTGTCTCAGGCTTGCCATTGCAAGCTTGTATATGCAGTTTCACTGCCAATTCGACTTGACATTTAAAAGTACTTGCCAAGCCTAAAACCCTCATTTTTCTACCTATAAGTTACCCTTAAGGTGTGCCCTAGGTAACCCCTGGGGCAGGGTGCTGTGTAGGTAAAATGCAGGACTTGTACCTGCGTAGTTTACATGTTCTGGTAGTGTAAAACTCCTAAATTCGTTTTTACACTACTGTGAGGCCTGCTCCCTTCATAGGCTAACATTGGGGCTGCCCTCATACATTGTTTGAGTGGTAGCTGCTGATCTGAAAGGAGTAGGAAGGTCATATTTAGTATGGCCAGAATGGTGATATAAAATCCTGCTGACTGGTGAAGTTGGATTTAATATTACTATTTTAGAAATGCCACTTTAAGAAAGTGAGCATTTCTCTGCACTTAAATCTTTCTGTGCCTTACAATCCACGTCTGGCTGGGTTTAGTTGACAGCTCCGTGTGCATTCACTCAGACACACCCCAAACACAGGATACTCAGCCTCACTTGCATACATCTGCATTTTGAATGAGTCCTCCTGGGCTGGGAGGGTGGAGGGCCTGCTCTCACACAAAGGACTGCCACACCCCTTGCTGGGACCCTGGCAGACAGGATTGAACTGAAAGGGGACCTGGTGCACTTCTAAGCCACTCTTTGAAGTCTCCCCCACTTCAAAGGCGCATTTGGGTATAAAAACAGGACCCCAGACACTTCCTGGAGAAGATACCTGAACCAGAACCTGCACCCTGACAAGAAGAACTGCCTGGGGGGCGTGGTCTTGCCGCGATCCATGATGGCCGCCTGAGAGCCGAGCTCCGTACGGCGGCACTGGAGACGACGAACGGCCGACATCTGTGACGCGGGGGGAGCGCCCTCTCCGGAGGCGCTGAACGGAGCGAGGGGAGCAGGCTTGAGGCCTACGGCAGGCCTCTGAGCCGCGGCCTCGAGTGAGGAATCACCCCGACACGGAGAGACGCACCCCTCGCTGAAGCCCGAAGTGGGGGAGCGCGCCCTCCGTCCCTACCTGCGCCTTGACGGCGGCTCATCTGCGGCCCCCGCAGCCGGCAACAGACCGGGACGCTGCCTGCCCCCTCCCTCCCATCCGATCGATCGACGCCGGAGGGGGAGAACGGAGCCGACCAACACCACGGCCCAGAACAACAACAGGAGGTGGCCCGATGTCGACGACGCGCCCCCCGGTGCCTCTCCAACCTTCCCCTTTCTGCCGGGGGTGACGGGATCAGCGACAAAAAGGCCTCACCACCAGTGGAGTGCAACGGACGGCTACCCCCACTCCCCAGCTTTACCTGCTTCAGAGAAGGCCCCCCTGAGAAACGACAGAGGCCCCGGAGGGCCGAGCCGGTGAGTCAGAGAGGATGAGAGACGTACAGAGATAAGGGTGGTGGATGAGTGAGAGAGGGGCCGGGAGTGAGGAGAGAGAGAGAGGAATATAACAACGCGCGGAGAGAGGAGGAAAACGACGGTAAGAGGAGATGGCAAAGCACAGGAGTGGGCAAGGAGTAAGGAATAAAAAAGAAAAAAAAAGAGGAGAAAAAGATAGAGAAAGGAAAACGAACAACACAAACATAACAACAAAAGAAACAATACTACACTAACAGGAAAAGTGAAAAGCCACTGTAGCCTCCAACAAAGCTAGACCTAATGAGGCATAGGGAGCAAAGAGGGCCAGGAATAACATCGGACATCGGCTCCAAAACAACTCCTCTCCCCACAGAACAGCCCTGTGGGACGCGAACGCTATAGAGCCAACACCGAGATCCTTTCCCTCGTATATACACACCAACGACAGCCCTCCCCAGGAGATCACTTGTAGAGGTACCCACCTGAATTCACCAACTACTCTGAATCCCCTCAACTCCCCCCCTCCGCCACCCTTTCTCCTCTGCCGCCTACACGCCCACGCTGATCGCCCTCATTGAGACACGGACAGGGCACCCCCTTGGATCCTCACATACATGGAGAAGCCCAGAGGCAAGACGGCGGGTAAAGTACCATGTAAACCTGCTCGCCATCTACTCTTCTCTGAAGCCCTGCGCCAACAGAAACACCCTGCTACCACGGACTCTCCACCCCCCTCACACGACACCATGTCAGAAGACACTCAAGGAGCATCAATGGATTGTATACTGCAGGAGATATCGGCAGTAGGCCGCAAACTGGAAGGAATGGACACTGCCATGTCAGCATTAACAGCGGAAACGAGATCCATGCGCCTGGAAAGAGCGGGCTTCCAGTCACAAATCTCTGGACTGGTCCATCGAGTAGCGGCTGTGGAAAGTCAAGTGGTCTTACAGACTGACGGAGATCAGGAACTTTTGTACCTTCGTAGCAAGTTAACCGACCTTGAGGACCGAAGCCGCAGAAACAACATCCGCTTCCTTGGATTTCCGGAAGGCATTGAGGGTACAGATATCCTCTCTTACCTGCGAGACACGTTTCTCAAACTAGCCGACATAACATTTGACCCCCCTCTGGAATTTCAAAGAGCGCATAGACTTGGTCTCAAGAGACAAAATAGGAAAGATCGTCCTCTCCCAATCATAGCCTGCTTCCTCCGGCACGAGCAGGTCCGCCAACTGTTACAGTTATCCCGAAGGCAAGGCCCACTCCGGCTCGGTCCCCTCAAAATCCGCCTTTCAGCAGACTTCTCCAAAGAAACAACAGATCGATTAAGAGCCTTTCTCTCCCTTCGCCCTCGCCTTCGCCACCTGGACGTTAAATTCGGCCTCTTCGAGCCAGCCAGGATGTGGATAACTAAGAACAGAGAGTCATGAACCTTCTATGACCCAGAGGACCTGAAGTCATTCCTAGAGGAGCTGCATGATCCGACACAACCCATGGAATCAACAACCCAATCCCCCCCAAGACACACAACACCAAACTAGGGGAATGGGCCAATCGGAAATTGCTCTGGACACCGAAGGAAGACCTACTACAGACCCCCAAACCAGGGGCAGAGACCTGGAGAGATTAACAAAAAGTTTTGATGACAGGGGCCAAGTCCTACAGGCGGTAGCGTTGCACACACAGCTGCCAGACAGAGACAAGTCCCGATCCCCTCTGAAACCCTAGGTGCCTGCTACCTGAAACCAACATGGACACAGTTTTCCTACAAGCCCTCGATATCAACAACCACAAACTGTCATAGAAACGTTGCAGGAAACACAGAAACTATATGACGAAAGAGGCCTGACTCAGAGGCTTTAATCGCCTTGGACTGCTTAGACTGTTCGGATTGTGTGATAGTTTTTGCTGGCTCCCGATTACTCTTGTTTCTCAACATCCCTCCCCTTCATGTCGGGTAACACTTACCATATCCCATATCACTTCTTCTATCTAGAACCAGGATCTATAACGTCCTCTGGAAAATATGGGAACTGACGCACTACCCTTGCACACTACTGGCTTGCCCTGACAGGGTTGGGGCAAAATGATTCTGAACTGGGTTTTGAGCTCTAGACCCCGGTCTACTAACAAACGCAATAGTGATATAATGAAGGGCGCTGGTGCAAAGCAGAACAGACCACAAATGCTAAATCCCAGAGCATATACATGCCACAACCCCTCAGAATAACCAAGGGGAAGCGACCTCCATAACAACAACACCTGCTTCTGCCCTCTCCTCGCGCTTCCCCCATCTGCCCCCCCACACGGGGACGCGGCCAACATGCGACCTCCCCTCTCCCCCCCCCGTCCTCTAGTCACAAACACCCCCCCCCTTGGACATGACTGGAGGCATATACGCGGAGGTCTGGGGCGCCCCGTGGGCGCCGCCCCCCCAGCGCGGGGCCAGCTGGCCGGGCGTCGAAACTCAGTCGGCCTAGGTTTTAGACCCGCCGGTTAAAGTTCGTGTACTTCGGGACTCGTATCCCGGTCTCCCTTCTTTACCTTCTTCTTTATTTCTTTTTCCCCCAACTGTTTCCTTTTTATTCTCTTTTCAACTCTTCTTCGTATTCAATGCACCCGCCACCCCCCCTTCCTTCCCCCGACATCCTCTTCAGTTCACAGAGTCCACCCCACTCCCCTGAGCTCATACCCCCGGGTGGGCGGACACAGGAAACGAAGATGCCCAACCAGATGGGATCACCGGTAGTTCCCCTCAGGGTGATATTACGGAACGTAAACGGCCTTACCCACTTTATCAAACGGAAGAAAGTCCTATCCTACCTTAACTCTAAGCAGGCAGACATCGCCTTATTACAAGAGACACACCTAGACAGTCTTGAATCTGATAAACTACGACGTGACTGGGTAGGAACCGTCCTGTTTAGCTGCACCCCACCCTTACCCGATACGGAGAATGTCCCAAGAAAGAGCGGGGTGGCGATCCTCTTGCGCAAAACCCTCCCTTTCACGGTCGTCAAATCGTGGACGGGCCCTGAGGGCCGATACATATTTACCAAGATGAAAATTGGGGACTCAACACTGTGTGTGGGGTCAGTCTATGCACCAACAGGTCCCAAACGCCTCTTCCTTCTCCAGCTCAATCGACTTCTAACCGAGATAGGGGCATCCCATTACGTTATAGGAGGAGACTGGAACCTAGCAAGGGACGCAGCATTGGACAGGACGGGGCCTCTAGACACGAGTAACAACGCAGACAGAGCCATTCAGTCTGATATACTCGCGGATAATGGTTTGGTTGACCACTGGAGACTGACTCACCCAACGGACAGAGAATTTACCTTTCTCTCGCCAGTACATGGTACCCAATCACGGATCAATTACTTTCTCCTATCCCATAATCTTGTGGCCCACACCCTGGAGGACGACATACTGGAGGGAGGCCTTTCAGACCACTCCCCAGTCCTTTTAGCCATCCGCTTAGGCCTGCTATCCCGAGCCGAAAACCCTGGAGATTAGCGATCTATCGATATCGATCCCCCCAAGGTAAGTTGCAGCTACAGGACCATGCAACCACTTTTGCCCAAGACAACCTCGGTACGGTTGATTCAAGTCGAACTATGTGGGCCGCAGCCAAAGCCTCGATACGGGGACAGCTCATGCGGGATGCGGCGATAGCGAACAAAGACAGAAAAGAGCAACAAGCAGCTCTGGAACTCGACATACGCAGATTAACCAGACTATATACAGCACACCCCTCCCTTCCAGGCCGCCGAAGTCTAGAGCAAGCCCAAATGGCCCTTAATGAGCTATACACCACCCAGGCCGAATTCGCATTACAGAGACTCCAAGGGAGACACTATGAACAGGGTGAGAAGGCGAGACGACTGCTTGCAGCCCAACTCCGCCAAAGAACAGCCGCTCTAGCCATCCCAGCCATTCACTCTCCCTCCGGGGACATACTGACCCACCCGCAGGCCATTGCAAACGAATTTGCCCAATTCTATAGACACCTTTACACGCCGGAAACCACGACCAACCTAGCGCAAGCTACCACCTTCTTAAAGAAGCTAGATCTCCCTTCCCTAACAGACAAGGGTCGTAGCCTACTAGAAGGGGAAATAAGCAGACAGGAGATAGATAAAGTCATCTCCGACCTCCCGTACCACAAATCACCCGGAGAGGACGGATACCCGGCAGAATTTTATAAATGGGTAGGGGCAGAGGCGATTGATATCTTATGCGAAGCCCTCAATGAAGCCTGCGAAACACAGACACTAGGGGCCATATCCAATAATGCCACAATAGCTGTCATACCGAAGCCTGGGAGAGATCCTTTATTATGCGGCAGCTACCGACCCATCTCAAAATTCTAGCAAGCGTCCTGGCAAACAGATTACGTAAAGTAATCCCGTCCTTAATACACTATACACAGGTGGGGTTTGTACCGGGCCGCACGTCTAGGAACCACCTACGAACCCTGTGCCATACCTTATGGGCGTCCATAGACTCCCCGGAGTCGGCGCTGGCCCTGTCCTTAGACGCCAAAAAAGCGTTCGACCGCATAGAATGGCCCTACCTATTTGCGGCCCTAGAGAGATTTGGTCTAGGCAACAAATTTATCTCCATGGTACGAATGCTCTATGATCAACCCGCGGCCAGAGTCAACTGCGGAGGCTTCCTCTCAGACCCCTTTCCTATCCGAAGGGGTACACGGTAGGGGTGCCCCCTCTGACCTCTCCTGTTCCTTCTGGCATTGGAGCCCTTGGCGGCAGCCATCCGGTCCTCCCCCTCCATAACCGGCCTACCATTACCCGAAGGCACATCCAAGATATACCTCTACGCTGACGATATCCTCTTAACACTCATGGACCTGGAAAGATCCATACCGGCCCTATTAGAGGTAATCGAGGACTTCGCAGCCCTATCGGGATACCGTATTAACTGGGACAAAAGCGAGGCACTTCCGCTATCGCGAGTAACCACAAAAGCGCACTCCTAGGCTACCCATTCCGGTGGATGCCAAAACGTCTTAAATACCTAGGAGTGCTTGTCAACCCTGGACTGGCACACATGGTGGCGGACAACATTGACCCTCTCATCACGCGGGCGAAACTAGACTTTGCGAAATGGACCCAGTTAGGCCTCTCCATGTGGGGCAGAGTACAAGCGGTTAGAATGGTGACGGTACCCCACTTCACCTATATCCTAGGTCTCCTGCCCTTACAAGTGCCCCTTTCCACACTAAGAGGCATCGATGCACTAATTAGATCATTTGTGTGGGGCACAATGCGACCACGGCTATCACCAGCCAAGCTTTTGGCCCGCCGCATAAACAGGGGAATGGGACTCCCATCGGTGGAACACTACTCTTTAGCCCTCCAAATGTCTCAGCTATCCAATACACTATTGAATATACCAGACTCCCCCTTGTGGATAGCAATAGAAAAACGACTCCTGGCTGCAAACGAAGGACTCGGTGGACCCTACCGTGCAGACCTCCCAGCCACTAACTCAGTAAACCCTATCCTGGCGGTGACCAGGGCATCCTGGCAAAGGGCCCACCGACTGTTTGGGGTCCATCCCCTCATACACGCCCAAGCACCCCTGTGGCACAACAGTGGCCTACGCATTGGTGGCGAGGTACTCCATTGGCCACAATGGAAACAGGCAGGCATCCTCACCCTCTCACAGGTCCTGGAGAACAATGTGCTCAAACCCTTCTCCAAATTACGGGAGGAGTTCGGCCTACACCCGAACCAGGAATGGAGATACATGCAACTCAGGCACTGTCTCTCCCGAGGGAATACACCTCCACTGCGGGGATCCCTACCCTCACCGCTAGTGGCCTACCTGCAGCAATGGGGACAACACAAGGGAGTAATGTCGGGTCTCTATGATCTAATTATTCGACGGCTTTACTCCCAACCGTTAATGGACAAACTACGTCTACGGTGGCAAACCCGGCTGCAGCAGGATCTAGACCCAGATGATTGGGAAGCTATCCTAGAGGCACTAGACAGAGGTACCCGGGAAGCACGCTTGAAATTCTGCCTCTTCAAAATCTTACATGAATGGCACTGGTCCCCAGCGAAACTGCATAGGACCGGACTCCTCCTGCATGCGAACTGCTGGCGTTGTCAAGAAACATCCTGTGACCTGATACATATCTTAGTAAACTGTACAACAGGACGACCACTCTGGGATGCTGTGAGCTCCACTCTGGCTGAAGTAATGTCACTTCCGTCACCACTTCCCCCTGCCCTCATACTTCTGCAAGATACGACCTCCCTACCAGACCTCCCTAGACCACACAAGATACTGTTGCACACAGCGTTAGCCACTGCAAAAATTTGCATACTCAGACACTGGCGGTCAGAGACCCCCCCAACTCCGGAGGAATGGATTACAGCCATGATCCGCACTGCTATGCATGAACGGATCATCTATAACTTACAAGACCAAGCTCAAATATTCCTACAGGTATGGGCTCCCTTCCTTACAAGGGGGCAATAGTACCCTACCCGGAACCACCACTGTTCCCTTCTCCCTTACCTTCGCTTCCCTACCCTCGCTCCCGTATCTCTCCCTCCCTCTGTACTCTTCCCCCTCTCCCCCTCCTTATTTCCCCTTCTCTTTCTTCTCTTTTCTCTTCTTTTCTCCTCTTCCCCTTTTCCCCTTCTCTCCTCTTCTTCCCCTTCTCCCCCTCCCTTTTCCTACTGTTTTCTTCTTTTCTCTTCCTTTTTCCTTCTTTTTTTCTCTCCTCTCTCTTTTTCTCTCTCTCCCCCCTCGTCCCTTATCCCCACGCCTCTTTCTAAATACCCACTAGAGTCCGAACGTTGCCTTCCAGCAACACTCCAAACAGACCTCCATGGTAGCTCCTTCTTCCTATGTCGTCTGATAGTCACCTGGTTCCAGCCGAAACTGACCACAGAGTTGACATGAGCTGCAACACCCATTATCCGCGCAGCGACATCCCTTGCTTCCCAAGGTGGCACTCCCCGGCCCCCTCGCCTGAACAGGTACAACCTACCCCTCACCCTTATATCTTTATTCTCTTTAAACCCCCCCACATAGTCTAAAATATGTTTGAAGTGAACTCTACCTCAGGTTTTCATATTACGACTGATAACTTGTTTGTGCCTTATGTGTTTTTCTTCTTCTATGGTTTTCTAATATCACTGATGTGCAATTACTTTCGAATGATGGGCCCCTGAAGAACTGCCTGGTTGCCTAAAGGACTCACCTGACTGCTTTCTGAAGAGGACTGCTACATTGTTGTTGCCCTGCTGTCTTGCTGCTCTCTTGCCTTGCTGCAGAAGTGCTCAGCAAGGGCTTGGATAGAGCTTGCCTCCTTTCCCTGGAGTCTCAGGACCAAAAAGACTTCTCTCCTGCAGCTGAAATTCCCGTGCGGCGAAAATTCGATGCACCGCCTGCCAAGAACGACGCACAACCTGCTCGCCGTGAAAAAATCATTGCACGCCGAGTCTGGAACGACGCAGCCCAACTTTGTGACAGAAGATCGATGCAGCGCCAGCGACGCAACCGGAACTTCAATGCACGGCCCTACTGAATCGACGCAAGAACGACAACGCCCGACTTCCTGAGAGGAATCGATTCAGCGCCTGCCGCGCAGAATAAAATTCCACGCATCGCCTACCGGAATCTACGCAGCCCCTGTGACTTCGCTCCGCAAGCCCAGGATTCCACGCATCGTCCCCGGGGCATCTGAAAACCCTGCAATCCAAAGAGGATCCAAGTTTGCGTGCCAGAAATTGACACAACGTCTTCCCCGCGTGGAAAATAACGACGCAAGTCCGTGTGCGAAGGGCCGAAACTGATGCACACTCACCGTTTTCCACGCATCTCCACCTCTGCGAGGATTTTTCAACGCAAACCAGGTACTTTGCCCTGCAAGAAACACTTGTTGTTTCTAGGAGAACTTAAGACACTTTTTATTGCTTTTACAGTAATATTTTAACTCTAAAGACACTTGATATCACTTTTAATGATATCTCTACATTTGCTTATTTGATCTTTCATCATTTTTGACCTGCATTTATCCAGATAAATATTATATATTTTTCTAAACACTGTGTGGTGTATTTCTGTGGTGTTATATTGTGGTATTGTATGGTTTATTGCACAAATACTTTACACATTGCCTTCTAAGTTAAGCCTGACTGCTCCGTGCCAAGCTACCAGAGGGTGGGCAGAGGATAATTTGGATTGTGTGTGACTTACCCTGACTAGAGTGAGGGTCCTTGCTTGGACAGGGGGTAACCTGACTGCCTACCAAAGACCCCATTTCTAACAGTCTCACTATGCAGTACTTTCATAATACCCCAAACCGAGTCATTTGGATTCGCACTAATAAATCCCTTGTTCAGTCCTGGTAGAGTGGCACAGAGCGGTCAGGCTTTACTTAGAGGAACATCAGTTAAGCTTTTCAAAGTACCAACATGGACAATAAGTAAATGACACAAGTCAAAAGAAATCTGACAATGATTTATAAAATAGAGCAGATTTTCATAGAATTGTAGACACTGAAACGAAGATAATTGGATGAGTATATTCGGAGTATGTATTTTTGAAGCAAAAATAAAACAGTGCATTTAAATACTGCAAAACGTTAATATTGTGGTCAATGGAAAAAGAACCTCATGGCAGTCACTTGCTGTTGGGGCTCACAGGAACCCCTGGGGGTTAAGGTGAGGCTGGCCCTAGGACAAGGTCAGGGCACGCAGGGCCAGATGTACAAGAAAGTGGCGCAGCACGGCTCTGCTCTGAAACTGGCAGTGCTGCACTGCCTCACTTCAGGTTTGCAGGGATGCGCCGTATTTACAATAATACGGCACACCCCTGTGTTTCCCCTAGCGCTGGCGCTAAATTTAGCTGCCTAGCGCCAATGCAGGCCCCCTTGCACCATAGTGAGGCTGCGCTAAAGGGAATGATTGTTTATGTGCAGGAAGGTGTCCTTCCCAGCACATAAACAATCAATCATGGGGATATGTTACTTCTATGTGTGCTGCGGCGGGTGCTGAATTTGCTGCTTTGAAGTTGCTCGTGAGGAAGGGGATGACAAATCTCTACACTGGGGTAACTGAAGCAATGGGTTGAAGATGTTCCAGAGTACCCTCGAGTCAGAGTGTCGAGTAGAGTCGGTGGTAGCAGAGCTGGCCACCAAAAATACTTGGTTGCAGCAAATGGAGTGGATGGATACTTCAGTGTCCCGAGGTCCGGGGAATTGCGGTAGCCATCTGAAACTTTGTGGAGGTCAGGACTACATCTCCCACAATTCACTAGATCATCTGGTTTTGGGTGATCCCTCTGTGATTCTTTGGTCCAGTCTGTGTTTTTTCCTGTGGGCTGCAGGGAAGAAGGATCCGGAGTTCTAGGAAGTTCTGGAGCTGTCTTTAGGTTGCAAAGAGGTTCCTGGGGAGCCGGTCTCTGGTCCAGGAAGAGTTGTTGCAGTGCAGTTCCTGGAGCGTCATCACAAGTACACTTTAAGGCGTCCATGGTTTGTGAAGGTCCTGTTGTCACAAGCACAGCTCATCAGCTCTGAGGTTCTGGTGGCAGGGGTGCCTCTTAAATCCTGAATTAGGGTGTTAGGGGTGTGAGGCTAGTGGCCAGTGGACTACTATTCCCACTGGCTAACCCGCCCCTCAGCTGACCACATCTGGCGGAGTGTGGCACTTTTTCCTACCCAGAAGCCTCTGTTCAGCCGCTCTAAAGATGTCAGGACCCCCTCCTCCGCTGTACAGCGCAGGTAGCCAAACCCTAGGTGTGTGGCTAGCCTTCTACTGATGTTCGTCTCTTGACTATCTAATTTTCCTGCCTCCCCATGTGCAAATATGCCTGGGGCAGAGGGGCGACTTGGGCCTCCTCTTGGGGAAGGCCTGCTTGAATCGTTAGAATTGGTGCAGCCTTTGAAGTTCACCGCCTTAATGTGCCACATCACTAGCCATCCTGCTAGGGAAGGAGGTGTCACCTCCTTCCCAGGCAGAGTTTTGTTTCTGACTCCTGGGAGTGTTCACACCTACTGGCAGGAGGTCACAATCAGCGTCTCAGCGGCAGCGGCTGTAGGCTGTCAGCCAGGGCACACGAAAGGCTGGGGCAATCAGACGGGCAAACTTTAGGGTAGCCACCTGGGTTCCTGTCACATTAAATATGACATGGTCAACACGTCAGGTTTAAAAAGACAAGATGTTTGATACAAAATATGCCATATTTCAGTGGAGCCATAATCGAGATGCAAAGGTGCCAGTCCATGTTATCCTATGGCCCCCTGATCACATATGGTAGCTTCTAATAAAAGGGGGCAGTAAAGGAACATATACGCTTGCACTTATATGTCCACAACTTTAATCTAATGCACCCTGCCTCCTGGGCTCAGTAGCCCTACCTTAGGGATGACTAATATATATTAAAATAGTGCATTTGTTTTGCCCCTCTTGTTGAGGGCAAAGTCGAGTGTGAACAGTTTGCACTGTCCATGCGGTCTGCAATGGCATGCCTGCTGTCATATGTTTACTTGGGTCACTCAGGGTGGCACAAACAGTGCTTCAGGCCCTGGTGACTCTTACCTCCCATGCCCTGGGTCCCACTGGTACCATTTACCAGGGACCTTTAAGGGGGGTAAATTGCTAATTGAGGTTACCAATTCACGTGCATTATGTTTAGGGAGGGAGCACTTGCACTGGGGCCAGGTTAGCAGGCTTCAGTACAGTATCAGTGTGAAAAAACAGCAGCTTGTAGTCCAAATGGGGAAAAAGTGGGGAAACCTGCAAAAAGCCTGTTTTTCTTCATGTGCTATCTCCCAAAAACATATTTCTGGGAGATTTCAAAACTTAGTAGAAGAATGTCATACTTTAAACGCGCTGCATAATAGAGAGCTTTCTATAACTGTGCACATTGCACTACAGTGAGGCCCTCTTTGACCTGCGCGGGCTCTCGTTCTTAGCTTCATTTCATATTTTACATGTACATGTTTTAGCTGCATTGCTCTTAGCAGTGACATGTTACACACTTTGCTTGTATGATGTACAAGTCGCTAGTTTTAGTTTGCCTTTTCTCAAAATGTAATCAGAACATTCTGTGCAAGGCTAGGAGCTCCTCACACAAAATCCTGGTGCTTGTGTTGGCTATTCAGGAGACAGCTTCTAACATCTAGACATTGCGTCTACGCTGTGCTTCCAATGCAGTGTGTTTTTATTATATAAATGGTGTACTGATCCGGAAACCACAACCGTCCTGGGATGAATGCTGCGTTCGACATGCAGCTCTGCTGGTGATAATCTTTCAGCTTCCAGAAAGGCCTGCCATCCACCCTACAGGCTTCCAATGCAGTGTGTTTTTATTATATAAATGATGTACTGACCCAGAAACCACAACCGTCCTGGGATGAATGCTGTGTTCGACATGCAGCGCTGCTGGTGCTAATCTTTCAGCTTCCAGAAAGGCCTGCCATCCACACTACAGGCTGAGTCCTGAAGCATGAAGCAAGGTATGAGGCTAAGACTAATCCCTTAGATCGGGCACATGTAGAAGGGTAGCCCTGCTATGCTCTCAGTATAGTCTTAGGGTGAGGTTGCAACCTTTAGCACCTCTAGAACACACTCACCATGGATAGATTGTTCATTATCTTTACCACGTTCATAATGCTGCTAACTTTGCATTGTTTCAGTTTCAGCCTAATCATCGTAGCTCATTCTCTCTATGCAAGGTTCCAACTGTTTCAATAAATGTATTGAAACTTATTTTGTATCTCTTTTGTGTTTTGCCTGAACATACATGAGTAATACAACAAAAGGGTGAGATCTGTTTCCAAGACTTCTTTGGGGAGTCAGAATATCATGCTCAGATTGCCGTAATCATCCTTTACCCCAGTAAGTTCAGGGGTCCTGGTGAGGCACTGTGAGCTAGTCAGTAATTGGGCAAACAGATTCTGATGGTGTGGAAGGACTTATGCCCTGATTTATACTTTTTGGTGCAAAACTGCACCAAAACGTTTAGCACCAACTTGCACCATTTCTATGCACCAGCCGGGCACCATATTTATGGAATGGTGCAAACCGGTGCAAAGGGTAGGCTAGCAGCAAAAAAAATGACTTTAGTCAGGTGAGGCTTGTTGTATGGAAGAAGGGGTTTCTGCACCAAAAAATGTTGTTAAGCAAGTTAGAGTAAAAAACGAAAGACTCTAACCTGCCTAGAGTCATTTTCTGACGCAAAACCATCCATACCACATGACTCCTGTCTTAGAAAAGACAGGAGTCATGCCCACCACCCCAGTGGCCAGCACAGGGGACCAGGGTCCCCTGGGCATGGCCATTGCACCCAGTGCTATGTAGGGGGGCCCATTTCAGGGCCCCCAATGGCACATTAAAATAAAATAAAATACTTACCTGTACTTACCTGGGATGGGGTCCCCCAACCTCCGTTGTCCCTCTGGTGTGGGTGGAGGTGTCCCTGGGGCCTGGGAGGGTACCTGTGGGTTTATTCCATGGTGTTCCACCATGGAAATAGGCCCACATGTCCCCTAACGCCTGCCCTGACCCAGGCGTTAAAAAATGGGGCAAAGCAAGCTTTGCACCATTTTTTGACCCCTCCTCCCTTCCGTGCACCATTTTTGCATGGGAGTATAAATATGCCATTAAGGTCATAGAGTCATTTTTTGCATGGGGACGCCTACCTTGCATCTCATTAAAGCAAGGTAGGTTTCCACTTCCAAAAAATTACTTTAACTCCATAAATTTGGCACTAGACGGGTCTAGAGCGAAGTATAAATATGGACTTAGTTTTGCACCGAATTTGAGTTAAAAAAAAAATGACGCTAATTTGGTGCAAACAGAGTATAAATATGCCCCTTAGTCCCCCACATTCTAAAGTGCTGTTGTCCTAATATGCATACCTATTACCTTAGTAGGAACAGCATAACACTTACTGCACTGATTGTACCCCCCACTTCATTAGCCCTCTAAACATCTCAGGCCTGCCACTGCAGAGCCTATGGGTACAGTATTAAAACTGTTATTTCAATCTGGCTTAGCCTTTGCCAAGCCTAGGTCTTCCTTTTTACTACATAAGAGTCACCCCTTAGGTAGGCTCTAGGCAACCTTAAAGGCAGGGTGCAGTGTATTTAAAACGTTGTACATGTACTTTTACGTTTTACATGTCCTTATAGTGAAAAACTCTTAATTTCATTTTTCACTACTGCGAGGCCAATCTCTCACACAGGATAACATTGGTGTTGCCTCATAACTTTTTATAAGCATAACTTCAAATTCAGAAGACATAGATGTTCCAAGTTTGGTGTCTCTGGAATCACAATTTAACATCACAACTTATGGGGAAGTCGGATTTTAAATTACAATTCTGAAAATGTCACTTTTGGAAAGTTGGCATTTTCTTACTTTAGCCATTTGGTACCTGCTGCCTGTCTCTATTCACATGTATGGGGTGGGGGGACAACTGGGCTTTGTGTATTCCTCCTAGACAGCCACCCACAGTGGGAGCTTAAGTGTGACCTGATAGGCTTTGATATGCCATCTTGGGCAGGATTGGAGGAAGGAGCTGGGCACAGCCTCACTGATACCTGAACAGGCTGTGCTGTGTCTACATACAAAGGGCTGCATCACCCCCTGTTTGGAGCCAGGCAGGAAGTGCAGGGGCTCTGTGTACATCAAAGGCATATCTTTGAAGTCTCCCCCACTTCAAAGACGTGGGTATAAGTACTGGACCTCTGACACCATCACTTCAGTACACTTCTGGACCTGTGGATAATCTGCCAGGAAGAATGACTGCTGTGCTGCTGAAAGATTTTACTCTGCTTTGCTGTGCTCACCTGTTGCCTGCTCCCCTCTTGACTAGGCGTGAGAAGGACTAGACCTACATCTCTCCCAACCTAGAACCCAAAGTGACTCCAAGGGCTTGCTAGTTGGCCTGAGCTGAAGTCTCAGGGATATAAAAGATTTCCAAGCACCCAACTTCTGCACCTGGACTCTGCCATCTGTGAGTCTGACCTGCCAAGTGGTGTCACTGTAGTCTTGGCCCATTAGAAGTGGGCCTAAAGTGTTTGCTCCAAAGGAACTGGTACATCCTCTGCTGCGGGAGAAGAACCAATGCATCGCCACTGCTGCATAGAGCAGAACTGCTGCATCAATGCTACTGCATGGGTAGGAACCGACGCAACACACCCACATCACCGCTGCACCCCACATCTTGGGGCCGACACATCGCCTTCAGAAACGCCACTGCACAACACTTTCCCCAGTGGAAGCTCCATCCACCTCCTATCAATGGCTGCCTCAACAATGACACAAACCTCTGCATCGCAGCTTCGCCACTCAACGGAACTGACACATTACCTTGACTGCACAAGCACCCTCGACTCTGGCCTCCTCATGCTAAGCCCTGTCAACAAGCTCCTCAACGCATCAGGTTCTCACATCTCACCTCCGACACAGCGCCTTGGGTGCACAACAGATCTTTGTTTTGGATCCACACAATGTTCCGCAACCAGGATTTAAGGTATTTTCGTTCAGCTGGCCTAACTGGGTTCCTGTAACTGGCACGAGTTCCACTGCAGTCAGCCTGAACTTTTGACTTTGTCCCGGTCCGGCACAACCCGATATCCCTGGTTGTCGCTTCTTGCGTCTAAGCACTATTTTACAGTTTATTCTTAAAAAATTCATAACTCAGATTCTACCTATTGGATGTTTGTTGTTTTGGTCTTGTTTTATTTATTAAATATTGTTCTACTTTTCTAATCTGGTGTGGAATCTTTTTGTATGGTGTTTTGCCATTTTACTGTTTGAAGTGTTGCACAAATACTTTACACACTACCTCTAAGTTATGCCGGACTGCTCTGTGCCAAGCTACTGGGCACAGGTTAATTTAAGGTTTGCCTGACACTTACGACTGACTAGAATTGTGGTTGCTGCTTGACCAAGGCTTATACCCTAGTCAACCAGTGACCCAATTTCTCATGCTGGTGATTAGCAGTGAGGATAGCACTTGTTTGTGCAATGTACATTACCATTCCACATCTAAGGCCAACTCAAGTTTTAAATTCTCCCTGACTGACTTTTTGTTTTTTTCCCTAAATTAATTCCTACACTACCTGTGGTTGTGGCCTCATGTGCTACAATGGCATTTGAGCTGGCCAACCTGGAATACTACACTGAAGGGCCTGGAGAGGACGATCCTGCGGCTCTTCCTGCAGTTGAGGGGGATGATGTGACTCCCGAATTGGTAATGGCTCCCCACGCAGGGAGCAGTGTGTCATCCAGAGGCCTGAGCCCAGAGGAACTGGAGAACAGAAGGGAGGAAAGGAGGCTCAAGCTAGAGCTGGCCAGATTGGAGCAGGGGAAGGAGGCAAATAAACTGGCCATGGAGGAGTGGATTACTTTGGAGCATTTGGCTCATGAGAGGAGCCTTAAGGAGCTGGACATCAAGGCCAGACAGGCAGAGTCCAGCAGTAATGGTGGCAGCATTTCTTCAGTGCCCTCTGGAGACAGGAGGGTCCATATTCCAAAATGTCTGGTGCCTGACTTTGTGTTGGGAGACAACACTGACAAGTGGTTTGAGGCTTATGAGATTGCTTTACAGATGCACCAGATCCCTGAGAAGGGTTGGGGGGGCATTATGTGGAGACATATCCCTGGCGAGGGAAGGGAGACTCTAGTGGCCCTAGATGTGTGAGACAGGATGAGATATTCCCACCCCTGTGAAGGTGGCCCTTGTCAGGAAGTATGGTCTGACACCAGAAATTACAGACAGAAGAGCAGGGAAAGTTCAAAACTGGCCAAACGGACCTGGGTGACTTGTGCGGATTCCTTTAGCAAGGCACTGAAAGGTTGGGTGAAGGGTTGTGAACTAAAGGATTATCAAGGGCTGTACAATTTGATTGCAAAAGAGCAGAAGTTAAATCTTTGGTATGCAGATCTACACCAACATTTGATTGATAGTAAGCTCTCTGACCCCAAGGAGCTTGCTAAGGAGGCGGACTGCTGGGTCAACACTAGACCATAAGAAGGTATCTTGGGGGATCACCACAAGGGTGGGCAGGGTCCCCATAAGGAGAAGGAAGGACATACATTAAAACAAGGAGATCTCTAAAGGGCCCCAAACTCCAGTTCCATAGGACAGGACCTCCATCCCCCTACTGAGGATAACAGATAGTTCCCTGACAGTACCTATGCAAGGAAGGCACCCCCCAAGTGCTATGAGTGCCATCAGGAAGGGCACTACAAGGGGGATGCCAAGTGTCCCAAGTGGCCCAGCCCTCCATCGGTGGGCAATCATTGGGTTTGGCTAGTGTAGCACTTGGGAAGGAGATTGTCCCGGATAGTGCTGGGGACAGAGTGGAGGTTACCTTAGTGTCCCTGGGTGACTGAGAGATGGTGCAGTGGACCCTCATGCCTAGCAACACTAAGACATATAGGCAGTGAGTCACCATCAAAGGGCGGAGGGTGGATGCTAGAGTGACACTGGAGCCAGCATGACAACAGTCAGATGTCAGCTGGTGACCTCAGAGCAGGTAGCCCCTAATGAATTCCCAGATGTGGCGGCTGACTGTAGGAGGCTGGCCTGGTGGGTACCTATGGTACTTACACCTTATACCAGGTCCAGGTATCCTTTGTTAGTGTAGTGTAGTCAGTGTCTAGAAGCCAGGCTCTCTACAGGTAGCTGTGGATGAGCAGCCAAGGCTTATCTAGGAGACATAAAAAGCTCATGCAATACCACTGTATTCACACTTAGGCCCCTGATTTATACTTTTTGTGCGCCGCAATAGCGTCATGTTTTGACGCAAAAGTAGCGCAAACTTACAAAATACAATTGTATTTTGTAAATTTGCACCGCTTTTGCGTACAAACATGATGCTAATGCGGTGCACAAAAAGTATAACTCAGGGCCTGAGTACTTACACACCCGAAAGAAAACACACTGTGTTACAAAAATAAATGTAATTTATTTTGGTGACACAAACACCAAAAATACCATAAAGGCTATACTCCCTTAGGAGGTAAGTAATACACAAGTTATATACACTAGTATGTAGAAATAGGCATAAAAACAGTTAAAAAACAGTGCAATTAGTGAAAATCACAATAGGAAGAAATAGGCCTACTGTGAGAACAAACAATATACTAATAATTGAATGCGAAGGTTGGTCCCCCACCTAGGTAAGTGTAGTGTGTAGAGGGGAGCTGGGAGTACTAGGAAAGCCTAAAGGTAAGTGCCCCAACCCATGCCAGTGACCAGCAAAAACAGGAGTAAATCACAGTAAGTTTCCCAGAACACACATGGAGAAGTAAAGAAGAAGAATACAAAACCCACAAGAGACTGCAAGATACCAACAGTGGATTCATGCACAGGAAGACCTGTGGAAGAAGAGGACCAATTCCAAGAAGTACAGCAGGGTCCAGGAAAGCCAGGAGCACCTACCCACCAGGATGAAGGTGCAAAAGATGAACCACGGGGAAGAAGAAAAGTTCCTGGAGGATGCAGGTGATGTCCCATGATGGAAGGAGAATTGCAGTCAATTTGCGTCTTCGGGTTCCGCCAACATGCTTTGGCACACACAAAACTCAGGGTTAGCGGAAAGTAGAGCTGCCGGGGACCAGGAAGGACCATGGTTGACTCTACCCAGGATAAGTCCGAGGGGGCCCTCAGCAACGCAGAGAGCCCACAGAAGCTCAGGCGGAACCCACAGGAGTCCCACAGGACGGGGACAGGAGAGTAGCAGAAGAGACCCATGCAGCACTACGAGAAAGACTCCCATGCCACCGGAGAACCACTCAGGGAGCTGTGCGTCACAGGAAGGAGTGCTGAGGGCTGGCGCTTCAGGGTGCCTGAAGAACTTGGAGGAAGGATGCCAACAAGCCTTGGCAGCTGCAAATGATGTGGTGCATGGGGGTACTATCCTGCGTGGGCAGGCAAGGACATACCTTGACCCAGGTTGGACAGTTGGAAGAGAGGACCGTCGGGACCCCTTCAGTCTACCACCTGTGATGCAGGATCCACACAACTCAGCAGGAGAGGGGATCCACACAGCCGGTCGTTGTCGCAGTTGGTGCCTGCCGAAGCAGGAGAGTGACTCCTTCACTCCAAGGGAGATTCCTTCTTTCTTCTGATGTAGGCTGAGGACGGGCTGTCCTCAGAGGATGCACGACCAGGGAAATATTGCAGTTGCTGGAAGGAGCCGGAGATACAATGTTGCAGAAGGCGTCTTGCTTTTTTGTTGCAGCTTGTGGGGTCCTGAAGTATGTATGATGGAACAACTCATGCCTTTACAACGCGGGAAGTACAATGCGTGGTCATTACCACGCATGCACTTACCACAAAATGTTTTTACCACGCATATGCTTTTAGCATGCATATCTTTACCACGAAAATGTGGTAGTAAAGCCATAGTTGCTAAAGGCATATGCATGGTAAAAAGTAGAGGTATGTATAAGATACATTTTATATATATATTTATATAACATTTATATTTATATATATATATATATATATATTAATATCAATATTGTATTGAGTTGTAATAGTATCTATATAGCGCTTACTGCCACTGACGAGGCGTCAAATCGCTTTTCGGCGAATAGCAGGCTACTCCGGAACCCAAGAGGAATTAGTGGTGGATTAGCATAGGGAAATATGAGTTCAGTTTTAGTACTTTTATGAGTTAATTTGAGCAGAGGATATTTGAGTTTATTAGTTGGATTGACTAGAGTAAAGGCGGGATAGAGGAGGGAAGAATTCTGAAGTGTTAATTGGGAGTTTATAGTAATAGGATGAGTCTTGGGATGAGTAAAGGAGAGATGGAGGAGGGAAGAGTCTGTGGAAAAGGTTAAGGGAGTCATAGTAGCAGGAGGGGTTTTGGATGAGTCAAAGGTGAGATACATGAGGGAGAATTTAGTAGGGTTGTTGGGGAGATCATGGTAGTAAACTGAGGTTTGGGTGAGCTAGATGTGGAAGAGGAGGGAAGAGCTTAGGCATGATTATTTTTGGAGATGAAAGTAGTAGAATAGGTTTGGGATAGAGACTTGTCATATGGTGATGGGTAGACAAAGTAAAGCTTACAAGAGAGTACATTTATATTATTTTCATTTATTTATAATTTTATATATTTATATACATATATATGTATACTTTTTTATCATTATTTTATTTTTCTTTAATGCATTTATTAATTATTATTTATTTTTTTACTTTAATTTACTTATTTATAATCTGAATTTAATTTATAGATTGTATTTTATTTATTTGTATTTATACACACACACATATATATATATATATATTCACATACATGTACATATTTAATCGTGAGTAAATATACATTTGTTAAACAGGTTTAAAGAGTCTGGGCCATATTTATACTTTTTTACGCGGCCTAACGCCATTTCTTAGCTCCACCCGTGCATCAATTTATACTTTGATGCACGGTGGCGCTAAGGACTGGTTAGAGTCATTTTTTTTTATGCTAATCATTGTGCCGCGCCGTAAAGCAAAATGACGTTAACGCAGGGAAAATTACTCTAATCCGGTTTGCGACACAGAAAACATCGCAAACCGGATATGTGCCATTTTCCACCGCAATAGTGTCAAAAAGCGGCGCAAACGCAGCAAACGGTGCTAAGGAGCACCAAAATGGATCACAGAAGCCAGGAGGAACCCCAGGGAGAGCCTAAATCTACCAGGAACCACCCAGGAGGACACAGACAAGACGCAGGGGAGAGACAAGAAGAAAAGGAAGTATTGTTTTAGCGCAGAGGAGCATGAAATACTGGCCAGAGAGGTGACAGAGCACCAGCATCAACTTTTCATTACCTCTAAATTGCCAATTGGGAGTAAAGAGGCACTTTGGTAACAAATTGTCGACAAGATAAACAGTGTGGCAGAGGTCTGGAGAACTGTCACTGAGTGCAAGAAACGCTGGCATGACTGCAAGCGCAGGACAAAGGAGAAAATGGCAAGGAACAGGGAGGCAGCACTGCAAACTGGAGGTGGGAGTCCAGCACCACAGAAGGGCCCTGGACGAGATGGAGGAGATGGTTGCAGCCGTCATCCCGGAGATCGTCACGGGAATTGCAGAACGGGACAGCGCAGACTACCAGGAAACAACACATATGCAGGGTAATTGCCTAAATGTTAATTGCAAGCAGGGGGAGGTACATACCTACTACACAATACATGTCAGAAATGGAAATCAGGCAGTGGAAAGGGCAAAGGGGCACGGCATGGGTGCATGGGCTGTGCAGGGGCACAACACCAACAACCTTTGCATGGGGGTACACCGCCATGCCAAGGCTGCTGGAAAGGCAAAGCCACTCCAAGAGGGTAGTCTAGAATACAAAACTGGGCTGCTGTCACAGGATAGCTGGCATTGTCAGAATGTGAACTAGGGGACAAAGCCCAGTCTCACGCCATTGCCTCAAGCGGCATTTACCATTGACAACATTTGCCAGTACTACCTGTGCTGTGTGTGCTGGTCAATTAGGAAATGCCAGTTAGGTGCCCATGGCATAAACAGAGTTCAGGATGACTACGTGATCAATAGCCTTGAATTCCTAACCAAGTGTAACTCCTATCAAATGTTCATGTCTATATGCTCAATAAACATCAGGTATTGTTATTTACATTATGAAGTACGCAGCAGCAATGTCATACCCATGCTGCCCATCCCAGGGTCCACCCCGTGCCTGTGTTACAACAGCTGCAATGCCACCTTGCAACCTCCCAACTGTCACACTGCCAAGACAACAGCATTGAGGGGGAGGACATATGTGTGAAGCTAGTGAAACACACCCGCACAGTCATAAGAGGCAATGGAACACTGCCAGGCCCATCAGCACAATGCAATGTAGCACACATTTGCAAACATCAACATGACACACTACCAGTGCTGACACTTGTATTGTGTCATGTCAATGCTAGACATAGTATGTGCTTGGTCTCAGCAATGTATAGGTGTATGTGAAATATCATCGACTGGGTCAGGGCCATATTGTTATGTGTGGTGCAAGTGGCATCAGAACACCCACAGCCAGTGCAAGGCCTCACCATGCTAATGGTAGTAGGGGGAGGGTTGAGTAGGAGAAGAAGGAGGCAAGACACAATTTGGACTGAACCTACACTTAGAGGACGTGACGCAGACAATTCCCCAAACTGCCCATACTACATGTGACATGCAGGTGGGGCATAGGCTTGTGAGAATGCAAATATTAATGACAGGAACAATGAACAGGACCCAGATTACAATGTTCCACCAATAGGAAGTCAGTGACGTCATATTACAACTGCACAACACAAACACACTAATTGTACAATATCTCAGTGCAGAGGACGATGGCTCTCCTGTGGATATGCCTGTCCTGGACTACCCTGGTACATGGATGACAAGCTGACAACCATTAGCCAGAAAACCCTCCAAGATGTCCTGGGAACCCTCCAGACCCCACCTTCAGTCGCAAGGAGGAGCACAGATGTAGCAGCCATCCCAGAGGAACCACCCCAATAGTACGACCTGCCAGCTCAAACACAGCTGAGGAGCAGCTCCTCCTTGCTGCAGTAATGCCCTGAATAGTTACACAGTTGGCAGCTACCGGGAATTCAGAGTCCACTTCTCCAAACACTGATGAATGTGTTGCCCCCTCAAACCCACCACCACCACCACCACCAAGGGCACAGGAGACGACACACACACATCAGAAGATGAAGACGTGGAACAGGTCACCTTCACACGTAGGAGTACCCGGTACCACTAGCCCATGCCACATGGGCAGTGATTTTCCTATGCCTGTGCTTGACAACATGCCAATCGTGCTACAGTTGGTAACATGCACTGTTCTCCAATACACTGTTTACCTTACCATTATGGACTGCAATTGTCTCTCACTACCCAATTGGCAATTCATGTTCCTCTGCACTGAACGACACTCCATCGTAGCATGTCCAATGACATGTCCTTCAACATTGTACTTATGTTGCATCACAATAGAAGGCATCACACCAATGGACTTACAAACCTGGACTATATAAATATTGCACTACAGCACTTTCAAATAAACAGCACCCACACAACCACTTTGTCTCTGTGTAATGTGACACATCTGCTGTGCAGGAGTTTTGTGATGCATGTAACATTTCAATGGCCACAGAATGTCAATACAAGAGCGTAGAAAGAATGTGATATCTATGCACAAGGGTCTGGATTTTACAATCATCTGTGTTGCTTGTGGCTCATTTCTGAAGTTAAAGCACCACAAACAGTATAATGCTGTGTAAAGATTGAATATGTCAGGCCCAAGGTATCTACAAGATGAAACTCAATGCTGCCCACATCCCCTACAAGACAGTCATTGTGGATGTGACATATGACTGTAAATTTAAATCCCACAACCACAACATACAGCAGGAATGGATGTGTAAGAGTGTTTGGACAATAACGTCACCTGGGAGTACAATGAGAAGACTCATAGGTGTGATTTTTGTATACTGAACTTCATATGATTATGACACCACTCAGTTTATCAGGGTTCACATGAACATCAGGCTGCAGGCAGATGTCCCACAGTGCCCAAGATTCCAACACAGTACCCAATTGATGATAGCTTTAAAATCACACCTAGCTCTCCAATACATGGGAACCATAGTCACCTTGAGTGGTGGGTTCAATGGATGGCAGATGCATAGACATGTAGCTTCATTGTAGCTGCCAATGTGACAGCTCATTTGGAATTTGGAATAAACATGTCAAGAATGGGGTGTGGATGCAGGATTAATACACAGGCAAACACAATTTTGCCACTGTACACTCATGCAAAGGCCCAGATCCCCAAGCATATGACACATACCGTAAAGGAGTACCTAAAACTTTATTACACATGTATGAAAGAAAACTTAAACTATGTCACACACCTATACTAACCTAACCTGTCCTAACTATACATTACCCACAACTGGCCCTAACTACCCTATGCTAAAATTACTTACCACATGTAACTAAACACTCTAAACATCATTCCCCCAGCCCCCTTATATGACAGGACTCATGTAGGACAACATATACTAACCTAAACAGATACTAACTAATACTAAACAAATATATATTTTTTTGTATTTTGAATTTTTTTTTTTTTTTTTTTCTGGAATACACATAAACTCCAACATCAACCCCCACTCACCCATTCACAAACTAACATGTAGTAATATAACTCCCCCCAACCTACCTATCCTATCTAACCTAATAGCCTACTCTAACCTATCACTAAACCCCCTAAACCCAGTAAAAAACAGTATAAAGAAAGAGGAGGGAGGGGACGGAATTAGGGGTGAGGCAAAACTGGACTCAGAGGTTTGCCCTCCTTGGAGTTTTTTTTAATAGTCTTGTGTCTTCTGCTGTTGCGGGCCACCTCTTGCTGGAGACTGTCCATTCGCCTTATGACCCTACACATGTCATGATGTAGCTGGCGCAATGCGGCCACGGCCATACCACCTGCTGTGGTGGTTTGTGTCGTATTGGATGTAGCAACTGCAGGTGCTGATGCCGTGATTGGGTTTGGTGGCATAGATGGTGCAGCAGTTGTGCCTTGTGCTGCAGATGTTGAGGGTGCAGCAGGTGTGGCAGAGATACTGGTGTCCACTGTGTCTGCAGTCGGGGTGGTGGCAGCACCTGTTGTGACCAAAGCTGGGTCCCCTTCGCTAAAAGCTCGCCATGCTCCTGTGGCTCTTTCCTGACGATGGCGTCTTGCCATCATTCGATACCCAGCCTCCACGTCGAGGATGTGCCTGTATCACACTGCCCGCCTCTGAAACTCACAAATTTCTTGGACTTTCATGTTGCCAGCTGTAAATAAGAGACAGGCAAACATTAGTGTCATCATTGTGTGATGCATGTACAGATGATAATCTAACACTTCCTCACAAATTGCACATGCAGTCCAAAGCACAGTACAGATGATAGAATGTCCCTGAGGAATGACATGCCAACACAGCCTACCCATCAACTATCTAACAGCAGAGCAATGCACAACAAGGCGTGTACCAAATCTACTGATCTGTGCATATAGGTAGTGCAATTGGTCACATTGCAAATACAGCAAGTACTCAACATGTGCCAGGCCAACTAATCCCTATCATCTGGATAAAGTTCGAGGCACACAAGACCTGTGATTTGTATATGGAACGGTCAGGATGGTATGCAGTTGCTAATCATAAGGGGTCGGTATAGTTAGGCCCACATGCATGCTTGAATTACATGTCTGTCATATGCACTGTGACCATCACACGTAGATACATATATTGTCTCCACCTAACCCTGTGCCTCAGGAGGGATGGGCATGCAATGCATATTTTCAACCTTCAAGGAAAACCACTAAGCTTGGTCCACCTGTACATGGATTTAGTGAGTGCAACACATGTAAGGAGGCCTGCCAACTAGGACTGAGTCATTCACCTCTACATTCATGTTACCATTTGTGGACAACCATCAATATCAGATCACACTGACACATTTCCTAAATCACCCACATTGATGCAAGCACACATCTGGCCTTGACCTGCATGCACGCCTATTACATAACATCTACGTTGTACGTAAATGGAGTACAACATGTGAGGCTAGATGCTGGGGGACAGTCACCCCTACAGTCCTACATGTTCAGTACATCCCAGGAATGGGCAATTTTGTGCGTTAAAATGATGCATCACTGTTTTGGGTGAATTAGGGCATGGCATGCTGACTACATTATGACACTGGCCACCTACACATCAAATGTGGGCATACATGTGGCTACACATCACCTTCTTCACCTGCCCATGCCCATTGCGCAGCACTAGACTCCCAATATATGACTCTCTGCCAGTGAATGTCTAACTCTTCCATGGAACACTACTGTATGTCAACCTCCAGTCAAGTCACAGATCAGATCACGTGGCAGCTCATCATATCTTGCAATGAGTCCAACACACAAGAGTCAATCACACAACAGCTGCAATCACAACACAGGACAAACATTTTCACACTTACTGGATATGTCTGGGTCCTCGAATCGAGCCACTTTACCAGTGGTGTAGGGGCTGGTCCTCCTGTAAAACATGGAAGGGAGATATATGCTCAATGTCTGATCACTGTATAAAAGTGGGAACAACAAATCACATTGTGTGAAATTTTGTATGATAGAGCTGCACATCAGACATGTAGACACTCCAACAGACATACTACTGCAAACTTGCATTGACACTGTAACTTCAGTGAGTGATAGACACACATATGTACACATGCACTGGCCCTAACAATCATGTGGTGCTAAACGTGGCTTATCCATTTCAGATGGTACTCCTTTCATCATTGTTATTGAGTGACAATTGCAATGCCACGTTCCTGGTGCACTGCAATACCAGTGACTCAGGTATTGTGGCTTGCACATCAAGGGACAATGAGTAACTGTGTGATGGACATGGTTGATTTGCTTTCAGGAATTATCGTGCTTTCAATGGTCCATAATATGTGTGCCAGTGTTGTATGTAGGTTACATATTCCCCATTGGCAGTGTCCCCTAAGCCGTATATGCCCCCTATGACAACATGATGGCAGGGATCCTGTGTGTGAAATGATGACAATGTAGTGCTAAATATGGATTGGCCACTTTGATGTTCCAAAACCGCAAAATAATGTATTCTGACAGTGTCTTAGTTGATCATCGTTGACAGAATGCATGGGCACAGGTGTAGTCATTGCACCTGAAATGTGTCACTCAGGGCCATGTGTACCAATATCAGGTATTGTGAATCACACATTGCAAGACTCAGCAATTAGCAAGTTGGATAATCAGAGGTAGAACACCCGAAATGACACAGTTTGCAAATGAAAAATGGGGTAGCAAATGGCCTACCTCTTAAAGCATGATGAGGTAGGTCTCATTTGGAAAACCCCTTGGGAATGGCGGCACTCACAGGAATGGTGGCCTGCTGCGCTCAGCAGACCACCATGTCTGTGACTGCCCTCATATTGAGATGTTTACATTTGTTGAAATGCAGCTATATTTCAGCAGGGGTGTACAGAAAGTAATTTAACAACCTATTTCATCACTAAAATAGAATTATAGAAGCAGTCGGTGGTCCCTTGCACAACTTCATGCTCAGAAATAGTTTGTGGCCATGCATTCACAAAGAGGAGGGATCCCATGCTGACCCTTTCCCTTTTGAAAATGGGTTGGCACCAATGTGACACAGATGGTAACTGCAATAGCTCAGTCCCGGCAATTGTGCCCAAGAACAAAATGTGCTAGGGGCCTGCGACTCAATGATAGGATTTCAACGCCTACTCCTAAATGCCACTAGAAGACCCTGTTTTGTGATTGTGCAATCTGGTTGCAGATTGGGCCATTTGGGTTTATCCATGTGAATGATTATTTGTCCTGACGTAAACAGAAGATGCGTGGTTACCATGTATTACCATGTGTAATACATCATATTCCTGGTACACTTACAGTTTGTTCAACTTGCAATCCACTTGCCCACAAACATTGCATGCAGCATGTCACGACATCTGCAACTGTACTCCGGAGCATTCAACTGTACACATTTTTCAATGTGATACTCACCAACAGGACCACCAATCACCACACACAGGTGGTCCAGCAGGTCCTGCTCTCGGGCCACCAGTCAGCCCAGTGATGCTTCAGCTGGTGCTCATTCCGTGCGGTGTTAAATATCCTCCTCGTGTGGAACAGCACCTTTGCCCACCACAGCCCTCTTGCCTCCATGTGATACCGCTGTTTCACACAGCCCCCAACCTCCAACATCATGGGGATGAAGTGGCACACCAGCCACACAAATGCCCCAAGCTCTTCCTCACCCATGCGTCCCAGCCGTGCCCTTCCCGACATAATACAAAACACAATTTCTTACAGTAAATAGGGAAAAAACAGGGAAGGGAGGTAGAAAAAAGGAAACTTATATAACCCAATTAAAGACCCAAACAACCCCAGCTAATCCTACCCACAAACAGACCCCCAACCGTACAAATACAAATCTAACAACAATAAAAGACACTAAAACACTTACACAGGTACAAAATACAGTTACTAAACACCAAAAGACAAAAGAAAGACTACATAGGAGACAAAATGACAAAATCCACAGAAGAGCAAACTAACACACAGCCACACAGTCTAGAAAAATCACAGACTGCAAAGTGAAAGTACACCCACTGTACCATTTTTGTAATCAATTCCTGTCTCGTTTGCGGCCCATTTTCTGTCTTACGTGCAATTGTTTGACGCTTATGTAGTTTGCATCAATATTTTTTACGCTTAGGTGTCAAAATCCCACGCATTCATGGAACAATACATTTTCAATGGATAGCCGCATGCCTGGGGTGCGCTCGTGGAGTTAAGGCAAGGGACCCATTGATGTAATTTGAGCCTTTGCGTCATTTTTTGACGCATTTGCATACAAATTTCTGACTCAAACTTTGTTTGAGTCATTTTTCATATTTTAACATGCATGCAGCCTATAACTAGACAAAGGCAACTAGACTAGGCAACAGCAGCACAAACTTTGGAAATTAAAATTGATTTATTTTGTTTGCGCAGGTGTTGCGTCAATAGAGGACAGCAAGGCTACGCTACAAAAATATGAATCATGGCCTGTGTGTTTTGTGTGTGAATTGACTGTTAAAACTATCTGTGTGCTTCTGTTGGAACGGCATGCAATACATTTGGCGTAATGTTCATGTATGAAAGTGTTACAAATGGGTATCACCATCAGATGCCAATCAATGAGGTACAGCAGTCATGATATGTGTTTGCAATATGTGTTGACTCTTTTGCTGTGTGTAGTTGCTTGACTTTGGGGACAATATATTTCCCACAACAAACAATACACAGGGATGGCTGATGAGCACTATGTCGGATATGGTGCCCCTCACATGTCATGAATTGTTGTCTACCACTTCATGGTCACTTGTGTGTATACTACCCATGAGTCTGGCATTTCAACATGTTTGGTAGGTACAGTGTTTGCGACACAGAGCCTCAATTCCAATCATAACATTGTTATGTGCCCCACACTTTGACTAATGTAAATGACCTATATTCCTCCTGTGGCTGCATGTGTTCACATATTTTCAGAGGTTCATTGCACAAAAGTGTCCATTTAAAGTGTGTGGGCATGTGCACCCTGTGTCAGTATTGGCCTCCATGGTGTAACGGTTACGTGCAGGTCTAGTCAGGAGTCTGTGAAGCCAACCCTGGAGATCACAGAGTATCTTTCAAAGCAGATTTGACCTAAAGCCGAAGATCAGATAAAGGCATCCAAGGGGATAGGGCAGCTATGGTACAGAAGAGTGAAGACAGAGCAACCTTGGTGTGGACAAATATGTTACGGATCAGTAATGGACAAACATGCAGGTCTCATCACTACATTTGTACACAGGGTGGGCTCTGAACTTCCCACAGCAACAGGGAACATCAGTGCCTCTGTGCAGATTAATCCCCCAGCTAGTCACCATGCAAGCCCCATCGAAAGGTGGCGGCAGAAATGAATCTGTGTCTGGACCGTCAGGGCACAAACATGGATTGTCCTAACATACACATTACCAGCCCTTGTTTGTTGGGCTGAAGGCACAGTACCAAATCCAGGAACACAGCCACAGCACACTGTCACTGTTTGGCACTAATGAATACATGCAAAGCCAGACAAAGGATGGGGGCTGGATTCACCCCCTGGAAAACATGTGCCAGTAAAAAAAACAAAATTTAAACTATTCCATACAGTTCAGGACTGATCATAGACTTATCAGACACAATACCCCAAGAGGAAACAGAGGGCATGGAAATCAACTATGAGGCAAATGTAGGCACATGGAACGGCTCTGGTTGACGCAAAGACTGGAACCGGTCTGGCTAACAGGAAGCAGGCTATGTCAGGAACAAACATGAACAAGGCAGAAAAACAGGGAGCAGAGTCTGACTGGAACAAGCAGGAACAACACTGTGGAAACAAAGCGCAGTTTCAGGGGTACTCAGCACTGTAACACCAATGGTACACAAATGAATTGTACTCCAATGCACACCAAGGAGCTTCAGGGAATGGCAGCTTATAAGCAGTTCCAGGCAGCAGCAAGGCCAGGGCAGAGTCAAATGCTGGGCTCAAAGGTGTGTGCAGCTTCAGTCTCTCACAAGTCCTGGAGGAGAGAATCCAGAATAAGGGGCCAACCAGACTTTTCCCATGGGAAGCAATGGACAGAAGATTACAGGTCTTTCTGACTACCAGGCAGTGCATTAGTCTGGGTAAGTGTAGATGATGATTCCCAGGGTACAGATAGTCCATTTGCAGTTCCCCCTATAGAAGGGAGGTCAGAGACTTAAAACATGGCAGTGGCAGGACTTTTTCCCTGGGATGGACTGCGCAGGGCATGTCTTGTGAGTATTGCTTGTCATACCTGGGACACTCGTGCTATCCATTTTCTGGATTGATGCACTTCTTGTCACAAAAGCTCCTTGCAGAGATTGCTGATGTCATAATTACTGATGTCAAGGGTCTGATCATACGTTCTTGTTACCAATGCTATTTCACGTCCACTGCCTCATGTATGATGCGCTTATTTACCTTATGATTGATGATGTCATAGTTGTGTGTCATATGCTGCAATAGACTATGTTGGCAACATGGATGTCTCTCATAGCTGTGGTCCTATGAATTTGCCATTTAAATGTGAAACAGAAAATGTGTTTTCATACAAACTGTGTGTGATGTTTGCTGTACAATCATACCCATCAAATTTGATGTGGCATCAGAAGTAGTCAAATTTGTCTTTCTGAAATGCTCCCTGAGGTAATACGCTGATTCCTAGAGAACATGTGATGCATAAATAATTACCCAGAGCAGGAATGAGTGATAAAGTGAGGTGTTTAGTTCCATATCGTAACAATATGTTGATAGTGACTCTTGTTGAAAAATGTTTTGAACTATCTGTTGTCTGCGACGCATTCCTGCAGCTGTGTTAGGATGTTCCCTCTCATTTTCCCGGCCAGCATCCACCTCCTCCTCCTCTTCAGGCAGTTCTGGTTCAGGTTCATATAGAGGGATGTTCCTCCTAACACAAATGTTGTGCAGGATGGCACGGGTCAAAATGATCTTGCAGGCCATTTCTGGGGAATACAGGAGGCTGCCTCCGGTGATGTCGAGGCACCTGAATCTTCACTCCAGGATGCCAAAAGTCCGTTCAATAATGGTGCGTGTCCTCCGATGTGCCTCATTACAGACACGCTCTGCTGCTGTGCTTGGGTTGGCAAATGGGGTCATGATCCATGGCTGGATCCCGTAACCCTGATCAGCTGAAAGAGAACATTTTGTTGTTGCTTGCACCAGGAATGTCATTTTGCATGGCAGTTGTAATCTTGTGTCGTCTATGACTCATATGTGTTTGTGGTATTGTGTGGGATCCTGGGCTTCTGTGAGGTTCTTTCTGCATTGGGTTGTTTGACTTGAAAAACTTGTGTTTGGCTAATTGACCTGATATCTCTGGTATATTTTCAAACTTGCAGTCCAGAGTGTATCTCCCATGCGTTATGTAGTGAGCAAGATGTTTTAGTGTGCGTACACTGGAGGTGACATGATACTTTCACACACACAATAGATTCCACTGTGGTGGTAACATGGTTGCACTACATGGCCTGGACATCCCATCCATTTAGACATATGTCATTGCAGATTAAATGCAACAGTGAGGCCCTTTGATTAGGCTGGGTGACAATGCACAACACATTTCCATAAGTTAGCAACACTGAGGTGTTCAGTATTGACAATTGTCCCATGTGTGACTAGTTCTATGTAAACCTTTTTTGTTCCCTCTGCCAGTGGCTCATGTGCAACCGAGCACCTACACTACTGAACTTGCTCCTGGCGAGCTGGCTAACGTGGTTGTGGAGGTGGATGTATGTGTGCAGGAAGGGCCATCTCCCTGTACATCTGTTATGTAGATGGGGAACTGTCTCTTTCAGTATGTGCAGCAGTGTGCAGTTTGCATTAGTGTGAACATGTTTTCATAGCACAGTCTAGCTGACACTGTCACCCCAGGAGTGCTGTGAAATGTTGGTACTGCCTCAGAATCCATGTCACCTTCATTTGAGTCAGCGTCATCATGCTAGGTGTCTCATGGTGTTTGACCTGCAGCAACACACATTGCACATATGTGGCCTTTATGTGGTATTGAAAGGTTCATCGTCTAAGTTGTACTGCCAGTGCAGGCCATGTCATTGTCACTGTGTGGTTTTAAATTGGTCCCTTGTTGCTCTAGTGTCGCATCTATTGTTATTGGCAGCCGTCATTTGTCCATAGGTGTGAATCCCATTGGGTCAGGATATCAAACATAACTACCAGTGTCACACCTCAGTGTCTTCCTGCCCATGTGTCAATGTAGTGGTGTATGTCTTGTGTGTCCTACAGGGTTGCTGTGCTGTGTGTACATTACTAGGTTTCTGGACTTACAGACAAGAAGGCCATTGCCATATCGTCCATCCTGGAAGTGACGATTGATGGTGCGGTGGCGAAAGATGAAGGAATCATGTACACTCCCAGGATACTTTGCTATGATGTTGGTGAGCAATCCCTGGTGGTCAACAATAGCCTGTACATTTATGGAGTGTGTGTGCTTTCTGTTGCGGTATGGGTGCTCGGTTGCAGCAGGTGGCACAATCCGTACATGTGTGCAGTCAATGGCACCAAGCACGCGTGGAAGCCGTTAATTTGGTAAAACCCCTGTTTGGTCTCCTGCTGCTTCTGCTGTGTGTTGGGGAAGCTGATGTGGCAGGGTGTGAGGGAGATGATGGCATCAAGAACCTTGGGAAGGAAGGCGGAGAATGAGGGCTGTGATACCCCAGCAACCAGGGCACCTGTACTTTGGAATGAGCCACTTGCCAACATGTGCAGGACAGCTAGCAGCTTGGTCTCCGGTGGAATAATATGGGGTGCCTGCAGGCTGGCTGTTAACTGTGGCTCAATTTGGTGCAGCAGCTGCTGTATGGCTTGTCAGTTGAATCTGTACCTATGGATGATATCCTGTTCCCTGAGTCCCAGGAGGGTTGTCCTGGTCCTGAATAGCCTCTCCTGCCTTCTGCGTTGCCTTTGGGGTCCATGTTGGTGTGGTGGTAGCTGCTGCTGTTGGTCCTTTGCTCTACGTTGTCTGGCATGCTGCATGAGTAGCACCTCCATGTCATCCTTCTTGAGCAATGATGTTGCTTGTGTGAGTTTTCCTTAAGAAGTTGTGTGTTTGCCCCATTTTAACGCCTGCCCTGACCCAGGTGTTAAAATTTTACACAAATTGGGCTTTGTGTCATTTTTCGGGTCCGCTTCCCAGCTGTGCATCATTTTTGCCTGGTTGGATAAAAATGGCACACGGGTGTTTGAGTCATTTTTTGGATGGGAACACCTACCTTGCATCTCATTGATGCAAGGCGGTTTCACGCATCCAGAAAACGACGCAAACTGTGAAATGTTGACGCTAGACGGGTCTAGCATCAAAATATAAATATGGTGTTAAGTTTGCGTCAGAGTAGTGTAAAAAAAATGACGCTTATCCGGCGCAAACGGAGTATAAATATGGGACTCTGTGTGTAATTTATTGTTATGACAAAGGGGCGATACATATTTCCTAAAGAACTATACATATCTAGAATATACAATTATTCAGATTAAAAATATTTATCAACACAGGCATATGCCGTCCATTGCTGATTGAATATGGTGATTATGAAAGAAAGAGCCAACTCTTGAGTAGTCTTCTGAAGACAAGATAGTTATCTGTGGATCTTATATTTGGGGCTAATGAATATCATAGTTTGGGTGCTTGAACTGAGAAGGATGTACCACCTATAGTCTTTTTCTTGTATGGTGGTGTTCTAAGGAGGGGTGCCAATCTTGAGCAGAGGTTTCTTTGTTGAATGTGTTTGGTTATTTTGTTTCTGTTAAAAAGTGGTCCTGTTCCATGTACGGCTTTGTGGGTGACACAAAGCAGCTTGAAGGTGGATCTTCTGGCAATGGGCAACCAGTGTAGTGCTCTGAAGGCAGGGAGATGTAGGCTTGTGGCTCTACATGTAATAGTAGTCTGGCAGTGGAGTTTTGAATACATTGCAGTTTTTTCATAATAGATAGAGATGATCCATGGTAGAGGCCATTGGCATAATCCAGGTTGGATAGTACAAGCGAGATAGTACCCTGCACCTTGTGTGGAAATCCAAAGTGGGGGAAGATGCGTTGCAGAGTCTGCAAGGTGATGAAGCTTGTCCGTGCTAATTTGTCCAATTGGGCGTTCGTTGTTAATTAGGAGTCCATGGTAATTCCAAGGTTTTTAATTTCCTCTGATAATTGAGGAGGTAGTCCGAGATCGTCAGGCCAGGAGCACAGTGGGTTATAATTTTTCCAGTCTCCACACATGAGTATTTCTGTTTTGGAGGCCTTTAGTTTGAGATGGCTCCAAGTCATCCACTGATCAACAGCTCTGAGGCAACTGAGGATTTGTGAGTTTTCAATGTCTTTGGGGCATTCCAATTTAAGTAGTATTTGTGTGCCATCTGCATAGTTGTAACATGTGAGTTGAAAATCATTGATCAGTTCTGGTAATGATATGTAGATGTTGAAAAGCAAAGGTGAGATGATTGATCCTTGGGGGACCCCTGCTTTTGTGAGGTAGGGTTTGGAGGAGAAGGGATGAGAATAGATAATATTAGTTCTGTTTTGAAGGTAGCATGTAATCCAGTCAATAGCAGTTCCTTCTATGCTGGCTTCTTGGAGTCTTTGAATTAGGGTTTCATGGTCAACCATATCAAAGGCAACCGAGAGGTCCAAGAGAAGTAGTGCAGCCACTCCATTGTGGTCACCTGTGTTTTTAAGATCATCCCAGATTGCTATGACTGCCGATTCAGTGCCTCTTCCTGAGCGGAATCCAGGTTGGTAGTCTGAAAGTATGGAATTGTCTTCAATGAATTGTGACATCTGGGCGAATGCTGCTCTTTCTATCAGTTTGTCCAGGAAAGGTCCATTTGTGATTGGTCTGTAGTTGTTTGGGTCCTGCGGGTCTAGGTTTGTTTTCTTTAATAAAGGACATATGTATGCCTTTTTCAGGTTTTCAGGAAAAATTCTTGTAGTTAAAGAGTTGTTGATGATTCTGTAGGAAGGTAGCCTCTTTCTAGCCTTGTTACCCCCACTTTTGGCCTGTTTGTGAGTATATGTCAGGGTGTTTTTACTGTCTCACTGGGATCCTGGTAGCCAGGACCCAGTGCTCATAGTGAAAACCCTATGTTGTCAGTGTGTTTGATATGTGTCACTGGGATCCTGCTAGCCAGGACCCCAGTGCTCATACGTTTGTAGCCTATATGTGTTCCCTGTGTGATGCCTAACTGTATCACTGAGGCTCTGCTAACCAGAACTTCAGTGTTTATGCTCTCTCTGCTTTTAAAATTGTCACTGCAGGCTAGTGACTAATTTTACCAATTCTCATTGGCACACTGGAACACCCTTATAATTCCCTTTTATATGGTACCTAGGTACCCAGGGTATTGGGGTTCCAGGAGCTCCCTATGGGCTGAAGCATTTCTTTTGCCACCAATAGAGAGCTCAGACAATTCTTACACAGGACTGCCACTGCAGCCTGAGTGAAATAACGTCCACGTTATTTCACAGCCATTTTCACTGCACATAAGTAACTTATAAGTCACCTATATGTCTAACCCTCACTTGGTGAAGGTTAGGTGTCAAGTTACTTAGTTTGTGGGCAACCAGGCACTAGCCAAGGTGCCCCCACATTGTTCAGGGCAAATTCCCTGGACTTTGTGAGTGCGGGGACACATAACACGCGTGACTACACATAGGTCACTACCGATGTGTAGCGTCACAATGGTAACTCCGAACATGGCCGTGTAACATGTCAAGGATCATGGGATTGTCACCCCAATACCATTCTGGTATTGGGGGGACAATTCCATGATCCCCGGGTCTCTAGCACAGAAACCGGGTACTGCCAAACTGCCTTTCCGGGGTCTCCACTGCAGCTGCTGCTGCTGCCAACCCCTCAGACAGGTTTCTGCCCTCCTGGGGTCTGGGCAGCCCTGGCCCAGGAAGGCAGAACACAGGATTTCCTTTGAGAGAGGGTGTTACACCCTCTCCCTTTGGAAATAGGTGTGGAGGGCTGGGGAGGAGTAGCCTCCCCCAGCCTCTGGAAATGGTTTGATGGGCACAGATGGTGCCCATCTCTGCATAAGCCAGTCTGCACCGGTTCAGGGATCCCCCAGCCCTGCTCTGGCGCGAAACTGGACAAAGGAAAGGGGAGTGACTACTCCCCTGACCTGCACCTCCCAGGGGAGATGCCCAGAGCTCCTCCAGTGTGTCCCAGACCTCTGTCATCTTGGATTCAGAGGTGTTGGGGCACAATGGACTCCTCTGAGTGGCCAGTGCCAGCAGGTGACATAAGAGACCCCCTTCTGATAGGTGCTTACCTCTCTTGGTAGGCAAACCTCCTTTCTTGGTAGCCAAACCTCCTTTTCTGGCTATTTAGGGTCTCTCCTTTGGGACATTCCTCAGATAACGAATGCAAGAGCTCACCAGAGTTCCTCTGCACTTCCCTCTTTGACTTCTGCCAAGGATCGACCGCTGACTGCTCCAGGGCGCCTGCAAAACCGCAACAAAGTAGCAAGACGACTACCAGCAACATTGTAGCGCCTCATCCTGCCGGCTTTCTCAACTGTTTCCTGGTGGTGCATGCTCTGAGGGCTATCTGCCTTCACCCTGCATTGGAAGCCAAGAAGAAATCTCCCGTGGGTCGACGGAATCTTTCCCCTGCCAACGCAGGCACCAAACTTCTGCATCACCGGTCCTCTGGGTCCCCTCTCATCCTGACGAGCGTGGTCCCTGGAACACAGGAGCTGGGTCCAAGTGTCTCCCACAGTCCAGTGGCCCTTCTGTCCAAATTTGGTGGAGGTAAGTCCTTGCCTGCCCACACCAAACAGCAAACCTGTGTACTGCGTGATTTGCAGCTGCTCCGGCTTCGGTGCACTTCTCCAAGGATTCCTTTGTGCACAGCCTAGCCTAGGTCCCCAGGACACCGTCCTGCAGTGCTCAACCCGCTGAGTTGGACTCCGACATCGTGGGACCCTCCTTTTGTGACTCTGAGTTCACAGATCTTCTAAGTGCCTGTTCTGGTACTTCTGCGGGTGCTGCCTGCTTCTGCAAGGGCTCTCTGAGTTGATGAGCGCACCCCCTGTCTCCTCCTCCAAGGGGTGACATCCTGGTCCTTCCTGGTCCTGAGGCAGCACCCAAAATCCTCACCTGCGACTCTTGCAGCTAGCAAGGCTTGTTTGCTGTATTTCTGCCAGGAAACACTTCTGCAACATCCAGCACGCTGTGGGACATCTTCCATCCAAAGGAGAAGTTCCTAGCCCTTTTCGTTGTTGCAGAATATTCGGCTTCTTCCACCCGGAGGCAGCCTTTTTGCACCTTCATCCAGGGTTTCCTGGGCTCCTGCCCCCCCAGACACTATTGCGACTCTTGGACTTGGTCCCCTTCCTTTATAGGTCCTCAGGTCTAGAAATACGTCTTCAGTATTTTGCTGGTGCTTGTGGTTCTTGCAGAATCCCCTATCACGACTATTGTGTCTTTCTGGGGTAGTAGGGTAACTTTACTCCTACTTTTCAGGGTCTTGGGGTGGGGTATTTTGGACACCCTTACTGTTTTCTCACAGTCCCAGCAACCCTCTACAATCTCCCATAGGTCTGGGGTCCATTTGTGATTCACATTCCACTTTTGCAGTATATGGTTTGTGTTGCCCCTAGCCCTATGTTTGCCTATTGCATCCTATTGTGATTCTACATTGTTTGCACTACTTTTCTTACTGTTACTTACATGTTTTGGGTTTGTGTACAAATAACTTGTGTAGATTACTTACCTCCTAGGTGAGGGTATTCTCTGAGATTCTTTTGGCATATTGGGGGTGTAGGAAAGTACCATCTTGCCTGGCATGTTACCCCCATTTTTCACTGTATATATGTTGTTTTAGTTGTATGTGTCACTGGGACCCTGGTAACCCAGGGCCCCAGTGCTCATAAGTGTGCCTGAATGTGTTACCTGTGTAGTGACTAACTGTCTCACTGAGGCTCTGCTAATCAGAACCTCAGTGGTTATGCTCTCTCATTTCTTTCCAAATTGTCACTGACAGGCTAGTGACCATTTTTACCAATTTACATTGGCTTACTGGAACACCCTTATAATTCCCTAGTATATGGTACTGAGGTACCCAGGGTATTGGGGTTCCAGGAGATCCCTATGGGCTGCAGCATTTCTTTTGCCACCCATAGGGAGCTCTGACAATTCTTACACAGGCCTGCCACTGCAGCCTGAGTGAAATAATGTCCACGTTATTTCACAGCCATTTTTCACTGCACTTAAGTAACTTATAAGTCACCTATATGTCTAACCTTTACCTGGTAAAGGTTAGGTGCAAAGTTACTTAGTGTGAGGGCACCCTGGCACTAGCCAAGGTGCCCCCACATTGTTCAGAGCCAATTCACTGAACTTTGTGAGTGCGGGGACACCATTACTCGCGTGCACTACATATAGGTCACTACCTATATGTAGCTTCACCATGGTAACTCCGAATATGGCCATGTAACATGTCTATGATCATGGAATTGCCCCCTCTATGCCATCCTAGCATTGTTGGTACAATTCCATGATCCCAGTGGTCTGTAGCACAGACCCTGGTACTGCCAGACTGCCCTTCCTGGGGTTTCTCTGCAGCTGCTGCTGCTGCCAACCCCTCAGACAGGCAGCTGCCCTCCTGGGGTCCAGCCAGGCCTGGCCCAGGATGGCAGAACAAAGAACTTCCTCTGAGAGAGGGTGTGACACCCTCTCCCTTTGGAAAATGGTGTGAAGGCAGGGGAGGAGTAGCCTCCCCCAGCCTCTGGAAATGCTTTGTTGGGCACAGATGTGCCCAATTCTGCATAAGCCAGTCTACACCGGTTCAGGGACCCCTTAGCCCCTGCTCTGGCGCGAAACTGGACAAAGGAAAGGGGAGTGACCACTCCCCTGACCTGCACCTCCCCTGGGAGGTGTCCAGAGCTCCTCCAGTGTGCTCCAGACCTCTGCCATCTTGGAAACAGAGGTGCTGCTGGCACACTGGACTGCTCTGAGTGGCCAGTGCCACCAGGTGACGTCAGAGACTCCTTGTGATAGGCTCCTTCAGGTGTTAGTAGCCTTTCCTCTCTCCTAGGTAGCCAAACCCTCTTTTCTGGCTATTTAGGGTCTCTGTCTCTGGGGAAACTTCAGATAACGAATGCATGAGCTCAGCCGAGTTCCTCTGCATCTCCCTCTTCACCTTCTGATAAGGAATCGACCGCTGACCGCGCTGGAAGCCTGCAAAACTGCAACATAGTAGCAAAGACGACTACTGCAACTCTGTAACGCTGATCCTGCCGCCTTCTCGACTGTTTTCCTGCTTGTGCATGCTGTGGGGGTAGTCTGCCTCCTCTCTGCACCAGAAGCTCCGAAGAAATCTCCCGTGGGTCGACGGAATCTTCCCCCTGCAACCGCAGGCACCAAAAAGCTGCATCTCCGGTCCCTTGGGTCTCCTCTCAGCACGACGAGCGAGGTCCCTCGAATCCAGCAACGCCGTCCAAGTGACCCCCACAGTCCAGTGACTCTTCGGCCCAGGTTTGGTGGAGGTAAGTCCTTGCCTCACCTCGCTGGGCTGCATTGCTGGGAACCGCGACTTTGCAAGCTACTCCGGCCCCTGTGCACTTCCGGCGGAAATCCTTTGTGCACAGCCAAGCCTGGGTCCACGGCACTCTAACCTGCATTGCACGACTTTCTAAGTTGGTCTCCGGCGACGTGGGACTCCTTTGTGCAGCTTCAGCGAGCACCGTTTCACGCATCCTCGTAGTGCCTGTTTCTGGCACTTCTCCGGGTGCTGCCTGCTTCAGTGAGGGCTCTTTGTCTTGCTCGACGTCCCCTCTCTCTTCAGGTCCAATTTGCGACCTCCTGGTCCCTCCTGGGCCCCAGCAGCGTCCAAAAACGCCAAACGCACGGTTTGCGTGTAGCAAGGCTTGTTGGCGTCCATCCGGCGGGAAAACACTTCTGCACGACTCTCCAGGGCGTGGGGGATCCATCCTCCAAAGGGGAAGTCTCTAGCCCTTGTCGTTCCTGCAGTATTCACAGTTCTTCAGCCTAGTAGGAGCTTCTTTGCACCAACCGCTGGCATTTCTTGGGCATCTGCCCATCTCCGAGCTGCTTGTGACTTTTGGACTTGGTCCCCTTGTTCCACAGGTACCCTCAGACAGGAATCCATCGTTGTTGCATTGCTGATTTGTGTTTTCCTTGCATTTTCCCTCTAACACGACTATTTTGTCCTTAGGGGAACTTTAGTGCACTTTGCACTCACTTTTCAGGGTCTTGGGGAGGGTTACTTTGCTAACTCTCACTATTTTCTAATAGTCCCAGCGACCCTCTACAAGGTCACATAGGTTTGGGGTCCATTCGTGGTTCGCATTCCACTTTTGGAGTATATGGTTTGTGTTGCCCCTATCCCTATGTTTCCCCATTGCATCCTATTGTAACTATACATTGTTTGCACTGTTTTCTAAGACTATACTGCATATTTTTGCTATTGTGTATATATATCTTGTGTATATTTCCTATCCTCTCACTGAGGGTACACTCTAAGATACTTTGGCATATTGTCATAAAAATAAAGTACCTTTATTTTTAGTATAACTGTGTATTGTGTTTTCTTATGATATTGTGCATATGACACTAAGTGGTACTGTAGTAGCTTCACACGTCTCCTAGTTCAGCCTGAGCTGCTTTGCTAAGCTACCATTATCTATCAGCCTAAGCTGCTAGACACCCTATACACTAATAAGGGATACCTGGGCCTGGTGCAAGGTGTAAGTACCCCTTGGTACTCACTACAAGCCAGTCCAGCCTCCTACATTGGTTGTGCAGCGGTGGGATAAGTGCTTTGAGACTACTTACCACTCTTGTCATTGTACTTTTCATAAGAGAAAAATATACAAAACAAGGTCAGTGTATATACACATAGCCAAAAAGTTTTGCATTTCCTCTTTTCACTCTTTTCTAAGTGCTGAAAAGTACTTCTAAACTTTCAAAAAGTTCTTAAAAGTTTAAAAAGTTTTTTTCTGTCTTTCCAAAAAAGTTCTGAAAACTTTTTTCTCTTTGTCTATCACTTTAACTCTCTCTAAAAATGTCTGGCACAGGCCAAAAAGTTGAACTGTCCAAACTTGCATATGATCACCTTAGCTGGAAAGGAGCAAGGAGTCTCTGCATAGAGAGAGGTTTGAGTGTAGGGAAGAATCCTTCCTTAGAACTGTTAATTAATATGCTTAGAGTACAGGATAAGGCCATAAGTGCCCAATCTGTAGAAAAAGTAGCTAATGGTTCTCAATCTGATCCAGGGACTCCCCCAGGAAAAGGTTCAGGAAAGAAACTTCTCAGCCTGCCCATTACTAGACAGTCTAGCATAGTTGGTACAGAGGTTGAATCACATCATACTGAGGATGTGCTCTCACATTATGCTGGTAGCCAAGCTGTTAGGGTGCCCCTTGTAAGGGACAGGTCTCCTTCTGTTCATTCCCATCATACCTCTGTATCTAGAAATGTCCCTCCCACCCACCCTGATGATAGATTGTTAGAAAGGGAGCTCAATAGATTGAGAGTGGAGCAAACCAGACTGAAGCTCAAGAAGCAACAGCTGGATTTGGATAGACAGTCTTTAGAAATAGAGAGGGAATGACAGAAGATGGGTTTAGATACCCATGGTGGCAGCAGCAGTATTCCCCATAGTCATCCTGCAAAAGAGCATGATTCCAGGAATCTGCATAAGATAGTTCCCCCTTACAAGGAGGGGGATGACATTAACAAGTGGTTTGCTGCACTTGAGAGGGCCTGTGCTGTACAGGATGTCCCTCAAAAGCAGTGGGCTGCTATCCTATGGCTATCATTTACTGGAAAAGGTAGGGATAGGCTCCTTACTGTAAAAGAAAATGATGCTAACAATTTCCAAGTTCTTAAGAATGCACTCCTGGATGGTTATGGCTTAACCACTGAACAGTACAGGATAAAGTTCAGAGATACCAAAAAGGAGTCTTCACAAGACTGGGTTGATTTCATTGACCAGGCAGTGAAGGCCTTGGAGGGGTGGTTACATGGCAGTAAAGTTACTGATTATGACAGCCTGTATAACTTGATCCTGAGAGAGCATATTCTTAATAATTGTGTGTCTGATTTGTTGCACCAGTACTTGGTGGACTCTGATCTGACCTCTCCCCAAGAATTGGGAAAGAACGCAGACAAATGGGTCAGAACAAGAGTGAACAGAAAAGTTCATACAGGGGGTGACAAAGATGGCAACAAAAAGAAGGATGGTAAGTCTTCTGACAAGGGTGGGGACAAATCTAAAAATGAGTCTTCATCAGGCCCACAAAAACACTCTGGTGGGGGTGGTGGGCCCAAATCCTCCTTTAATCAGAACAAGGAAAAGAAACCATGGTGCTATTTATGTAAGATAAAAGGCCATTGGACAACAGATCCCAGTTGTCCAAAGAAAGGCACCACAGCTCCTACCACTACAACCCCTACTGCTACACCTAGTGTCCCTACTAATAGCAGTGGTGGTGGGAGCAAACCTACTAATAGCCAATCCAAGGGAGTAGCTGGGCTCACTTTTGGTAATTTAGTTGGGGTTGGTCTAATTAGGGAGACCACAGAGGCTACTTTAGTCTCTGAAGGGGCTATTGACTTAGCCACTTTGGTTGCTTGCCCCCATAACTTGGAGAAGTACAAGCAACTAACCCTAATAAATGGTGTTGAGGTCCAGGCCTACAGGGACACAGGTGCCAGTGTCACAATGGTGATTGAGAAACTGGTGCACCCTGAACAACACATACTTGGACACCAGTACCAAGTAACCGATGCTCACAACATAACACAAAGCCACCCCATGGCTGTTGTAAATCTCAACTGGGGGGGGGTATCTGGTCCAAAGAAAGTTGTGGTAGCTTCAGATTTACCTGTAGACTGTCTATTAGGGAACGATTTGGAGACATCAGCTTGGTCAGATGTGGAGTTGGAGGCCCATGCAGCAATGCTGGGCATCCCAGGGCATATTTTTGCTTTGACAAGGGCTCAGGCCAAAAAGCAAAAAGGACAGGGAAGCTTGGATCCTGGAACAATGGACCAAGTGCTCCCTAAAGCTAGGGCTAGTAGAAGCAAACCACTTCCTACTATCCCTCCCTCTACAGTGGATTCTACTTCTGAGGAAGAAGAATTCCCTCCCTGTGCAGAACCTACACCAGAGGAGCTGGAAGCAGACACTGCTGAGCTTTTGGGTGAAGGGGGGCCTGCCAGAGAGGAGCTGAGTGTGGCACAGCAAACCTGTCCCACATTAGAGGGTCTCAGACAGCAAGCTGTCAAACAAGCTAATGGGGATGTCAGTGACTCACACAGAGTTTACTGGGAGGACAACCTCTTGTACACTGAGCATAGGGATCCTAAACCTGGAGCTGCCAGGAGATTAGTGATTCCTCAGGAGTACAGAAAGTTCCTTCTAACACTGGCACATGACATTCCCTTAACTGGGCACCTGGGTCAAATGAAAACTTGGGACAGATTGGTACCATTGTTTCATTGGCCTAGGATGTCTGAGGACACAAAAGAATTGTGTAAGTCCTGTGAAACCTGTCAAGCCAGTGGCAAGACAAGTGGCACTCCAAAGGCACCCCTTATCCCACTGCCTGTGGTTGGGGTTCCCTTTGAAAGGGTAGGGGTTGACATAGTTGGCCCCCTTGACCCTCCTACTGCTTCAGGCAATAGGTTTATCTTGGTGGTAGTGGACCATGCCACAAGATATCCTGAAGCTATTCCTTTAAGGACCACTACAGCTCCTGCAGTGGCAAAGGCCCTCCTGGGAATATTTTCCAGGATGGGCTTCCCAAAGGAAGTAGTATCAGACAGGGGAAGCAATTTCATGTCTGCATACTTAAAGGCCATGTGGAAGGAGTGTGGTGTAACGTACAAGTTCACAACACCCTATCATCCACAAACAAATGGACTGGTGGAGAGATTTAATAAAACTCTCAAAGGCATGATTATGGGACTCCCTGAAAAACTCCGCAGGAGATGGGATATCCTTCTACCATGCCTCCTTTTTGCCTACAGGGAGGTACCCCAGAAAGGAGTGGGCTTCAGCCCCTTTGAACTTCTTTTTGGACACCCTGTTAGGGGTCCACTCACACTTGTAAAGGAGGGTTGGGAACAACCTTTAAAAGCTCCTAAACAGGATATTGTGGATTATGTACTTGGCCTCAGATCAAGGATGGCTGAGTACATGAAAAAGGCCAGTAAAAACCTTCAGGCCAGCCAAGAGCTCCAGAAGCAATGGCATGATCAGAAGGCTGTTTTGGTTCAGTACCAACCAGGGCAGAAAGTGTGGGTCTTGGAGCCTGTGGCCCCAAGAGCACTCCAAGATAAATGGAGTGGACCCCACACAATTGTTGAAAAGAAGGGTGAAGTCACCTACTTGGTTGACTTAGGCACTGCCAGGAGTCCCCTTAGGGTGCTCCATGTCAACCGCCTGAAACCCTACTATGACAGGGCTGATCTCACCCTGCTCATGGCAACAGATGAGGGACAGGAAGAAGACAGTGATCCTCTACCTGATCTCTTCTCTTCCACAGATCAAGATGCTCTTGTGGAAGGTGTAGTTTTGGCTGATTGTCTTACTGCTGAGCAGAAAGACAATTGCATAAATCTCCTAGGACAATTTTCAGAACTCTTCTCTACTGTGCCAGGCACCACTTCTTGGTGTGAGCACACTATAGATACTGGAGACAGTTTACCTGTCAAAAGTAAGATCTATAGGCAGCCTGACCATGTCAGGGACTGCATAAAGCAAGAAGTTCAGAAGATGTTGGAACTAGGAGTGGTTGAGCACTCTGACAGTCCATGGGCTTCTCCTGTGGTACTGGTACCAAAACCCAATTCTAAAGATGGAAAGAAGGAAATGAGATTTTGTGTAGACTATAGAGGTCTCAACTTGGTAACCAAAACTGATGCTCACCCTATACCCAGGGCAGATGAGCTAATAGATACACTGGCATCTGCCAAGTATCCAAGCACTTTTGATTTGACTGCAGGGTATTGGCAGATCAAAATGTCAGAAGATGCTAAACCTAAGACTGCATTTTCTACCATTGGAGGACATTACCAGTTTACTGTAATGCCTTTTGGTTTGAAAAATGCACCTGCCACTTTTCAGAGGTTGGTGAACACAGTCCTGCAAGGGCTGGAAGCTTTCAGTGCAGCATATTTGGATGATATAGCTGTCTTTAGCTCCAGCTGGGATGATCACCTGGTCCACCTTTGGAAAGTTTTGGAGGCTCTGCAAAAGGCAGGCCTCACTATCAAGGCTTCAAAGTGCCAGATAGGGCAGGGTAAGGTGGTTTATCTGGGACACCTTGTTGGTGGGGAACAGATTGCACCACTTCAGGGGAAAATCCAAACTATTATTGATTGGGTTCCCCCTACCACTCAGACTCAGGTGAGAGCCTTCCTAGGCCTCACTGGGTATTACAGGAGGTTCATTAAGAACTATGGCTCCATTGCAGCCCCTCTTAATGACCTCACATCCAAGAAAATGCCTAAAAAGGTATTATGGACAGCAAACTGTCAGAAAGCTTTTGAGGAGCTGAAGCAGGCCATGTGCTCTGCAACTGTCCTGAAAAGCCCTTGTTACTCTAAAAAATTCTATGTCCAAACTGATGCATCTGAATTAGGAGTAGGGGCAGTCCTATCACAACTTAATTCTGAGGGCCAGGATCAACCTGTTGCTTTTATTAGTAGAAGGTTGACCCCTAGAGAAAAGCGTTGGTCTGCCATTGAGAGGGAGGCCTTTGCTGTGGTCTGGGCTCTGAAGAAGTTGAGGCCATACCTGTTTGGCACTCACTTCATTGTTCAGACAGACCACAAACCTCTACTTTGGCTAAAACAAATGAAAGGTGAAAATCCTAAATTGTTGAGGTGGTCCATATCCCTACAGGGAATGGACTATACAGTGGAACATAGACCTGGGAGTAGCCACTCCAATGCAGATGGACTCTCCAGATATTTCCACTTAGACAATGAAGACTCATCAGGTAATGGCTAGTCTTATTGTCCTTCGTTTGGGGGGGGGTTGTGTAGGAAAGTACCATCTTGCCTGGCATGTTACCCCCATTTTTCACTGTATATATGTTGTTTTAGTTGTATGTGTCACTGGGACCCTGGTAACCCAGGGCCCCAGTGATCATAAGTGTGCCTGAATGTGTTACCTGTGTAGTGACTAACTGTCTCACTGAGGCTCTGCTAATCAGAACCTCAGTGGTTATGCTCTCTCATTTCTTTCCAAATTGTCACTGACAGGCTAGTGACCATTTTTACCAATTTACATTGGCTTACTGGAACACCCTTATAATTCCCTAGTATATGGTACTGAGGTACCCAGGGTATTGGGGTTCCAGGAGATCCCTATGGGCTGCAGCATTTCTTTTGCCACCCATAGGGAGCTCTGACAATTCTTACACAGGCCTGCCACTGCAGCCTGAGTGAAATAATGTCCACGTTATTTCACAGCCATTTTTCACTGCACTTAAGTAACTTATAAGTCACCTATATGTCTAACCTTTACCTGGTAAAGGTTAGGTGCAAAGTTACTTAGTGTGAGGGCACCCTGGCACTAGCCAAGGTGCCCCCACATTGTTCAGAGCCAATTCACTGAACTTTGTGAGTGCGGGGACACCATTACACGCGTGCACTACATATAGGTCACTACCTATATGTAGCTTCACCATGGTAACTCCGAATATGGCCATGTAACATGTCTATGATCATGGAATTGCCCCCTCTATGCCATCCTAGCATTGTTGGTACAATTCCATGATCCCAGTGGTCTGTAGCACAGACCCTGGTACTGCCAGACTGCCCTTCCTGGGGTTTCTCTGCAGCTGCTGCTGCTGCCAACCCCTCAGACAGGCAGCTGCCCTCCTGGGGTCCAGCCAGGCCTGGCCCAGGATGGCAGAACAAAGAACTTCCTCTGAGAGAGGGTGTGACACCCTCTCCCTTTGGAAAATGGTGTGAAGGCAGGGGAGGAGTAGCCTCCCCCAGCCTCTGGAAATGCTTTGTTGGGCACAGATGTGCCCAATTCTGCATAAGCCAGTCTACACCGGTTCAGGGACCCCTTAGCCCCTGCTCTGGCGCGAAACTGGACAAAGGAAAGGGGAGTGACCACTCCCCTGACCTGCACCTCCCCTGGGAGGTGTCCAGAGCTCCTCCAGTGTGCTCCAGACCTCTGCCATCTTGGAAACAGAGGTGCTGCTGGCACACTGGACTGCTCTGAGTGGCCAGTGCCACCAGGTGACGTCAGAGACTCCTTGTGATAGGCTCCTTCAGGTGTTAGTAGCCTTTCCTCTCTCCTAGGTAGCCAAACCCTCTTTTCTGGCTATTTAGGGTCTCTGTCTCTGGGGAAACTTCAGATAACGAATGCATGAGCTCAGCCGAGTTCCTCTGCATCTCCCTCTTCACCTTCTGATAAGGAATCGACCGCTGACCGCGCTGGAAGCCTGCAAACCTGCAACATAGTAGCAAAGACGACTACTGCAACTCTGTAACGCTGATCCTGCCGCCTTCTCGACTGTTTTCCTGCTTGTGCATGCTGTGGGGGTAGTCTGCCTCCTCTCTGCACCAGAAGCTCCGAAGAAATCTCCCGTGGGTCGACTGAATCTTCCCCTTGCAACCGCAGGCACCAAAAAGCTGCATCTCCGGTCCCTTGGGTCTCCTCTCAGCACGACGAGCGAGGTCCCTCGAATCCAGCGACGCCGTCCAAGTGACCCCCACAGTCCAGTGACTCTTCGGCCCAGGTTTGGTGGAGGTAAGTCCTTGCCTCACCTCGCTGGGCTGCATTGCTGGGAACCGCGACTTTGCAAGCTACTCCGGCCCCTGTGCACTTCCGGTGGAAATCCTTTGTGCACAGCCAAGCCTGGGTCCACGGCACTCTAACCTGCATTGCACGACTTTCTAAGTTGGTCTCCGGCGACGTGGGACTCCTTTGTGCAGCTTCGGCGAGCACCGTTTCACGCATCCTCGTAGTGCCTGTTTCTGGCACTTCTCCGGGTGCTGCCTGCTTCAGTGAGGGCTCTTTGTCTTGCTCGACGTCCCCTCTCTCTTCAGGTCCAATTTGCGACCTCCTGGTCCCTCCTGGGCCCCAGCAGCGTCCAAAAACGCCAAACGCACGATTTGCGTGTAGCAAGGCTTGTTGGCGTCCATCCGGCGGGAAAACACTTCTGCACGACTCTCCAGGGCGTGGGGGATCCATCCTCCAAAGGGGAAGTCTCTAGCCCTTGTCGTTCCTGCAGTATTCACAGTTCTTCAGCCTAGTAGGAGCTTCTTTGCACCAACCGCTGGCATTTCTTGGGCATCTGCCCATCTCCGAGCTGCTTGTGACTTTTGGACTTGGTCCCCTTGTTCCACAGGTACCCTCAGACAGGAATCCATCGTTGTTGCATTGCTGATTTGTGTTTTCCTTGCATTTTCCCTCTAACACGACTATTTTGTCCTTAGGGGAACTTTAGTGCACTTTGCACTCACTTTTCAGGGTCTTGGGGAGGGTTACTTTGCTAACTCTCACTATTTTCTAATAGTCCCAGCGACCCTCTACAAGGTCACATAGGTTTGGGGTCCATTCGTGGTTCGCATTCCACTTTTGGAGTATATGGTTTGTGTTGCCCCTATCCCTATGTTTCCCCATTGCATCCTATTGTAACTATACATTGTTTGCACTGTTTTCTAAGACTATACTGCATATTTTTGCTATTGTGTATATATATCTTGTGTATATTTCCTATCCTCTCACTGAGGGTACACTCTGAGATACTTTGGCATATTGTCATAAAAATAAAGTACCTTTATTTTTAGTATAACTGTGTATTGTGTTTTCTTATGATATTGTGCATATGACACTAAGTGGTACTGTAGTAGCTTCACACGTCTCCTAGTTCAGCCTGAGCTGCTTTGCTAAGCTACCATTATCTATCAGCCTAAGCTGCTAGACACCCTATACACTAATAAGGGATACCTGGGCCTGGTGCAAGGTGTAAGTACCCCTTGGTACTCACTACAAGCCAGTCCAGCCTCCTACATTGGTTGTGCAGCGGTGGGATAAGTGCTTTGAGACTACTTACCACTCTTGTCATTGTACTTTTCATAAGAGAAAAATATACAAAACAAGGTCAGTGTATATACACATAGCCAAAAAGTTTTGCATTTCCTCTTTTCACTCTTTTCTAAGTGCTGAAAAGTACTTCTAAACTTTCAAAAAGTTCTTAAAAGTTTAAAAAGTTTTTTTCTGTCTTTCCAAAAAAGTTCTGAAAACTTTTTTCTCTTTGTCTATCACTTTAACTCTCTCTAAAAATGTCTGGCACAGGCCAAAAAGTTGAACTGTCCAAACTTGCATATGATCACCTTAGCTGGAAAGGAGCAAGGAGTCTCTGCATAGAGAGAGGTTTGAGTGTAGGGAAGAATCCTTCCTTAGAACTGTTAATTAATATGCTTAGAGTACAGGATAAGGCCATAAGTGCCCAATCTGTAGAAAAAGTAGCTAATGGTTCTCAATCTGATCCAGGGACTCCCCCAGGAAAAGGTTCAGGAAAGAAACTTCTCAGCCTGCCCATTACTAGACAGTCTAGCATAGTTGGTACAGAGGTTGAATCACATCATACTGAGGATGTGCTCTCACATTATGCTGGTAGCCAAGCTGTTAGGGTGCCCCTTGTAAGGGACAGGTCTCCTTCTGTTCATTCCCATCATACCTCTGTATCTAGAAATGTCCCTCCCACCCACCCTGATGATAGATTGTTAGAAAGGGAGCTCAATAGATTGAGAGTGGAGCAAACCAGACTGAAGCTCAAGAAGCAACAGCTGGATTTGGATAGACAGTCTTTAGAAATAGAGAGGGAATGACAGAAGATGGGTTTAGATACCCATGGTGGCAGCAGCAGTATTCCCCATAGTCATCCTGCAAAAGAGCATGATTCCAGGAATCTGCATAAGATAGTTCCCCCTTACAAGGAGGGGGATGACATTAACAAGTGGTTTGCTGCACTTGAGAGGGCCTGTGCTGTACAGGATGTCCCTCAAAAGCAGTGGGCTGCTATCCTATGGCTATCATTTACTGGAAAAGGTAGGGATAGGCTCCTTACTGTAAAAGAAAATGATGCTAACAATTTCCAAGTTCTTAAGAATGCACTCCTGGATGGTTATGGCTTAACCACTGAACAGTACAGGATAAAGTTCAGAGATACCAAAAAGGAGTCTTCACAAGACTGGGTTGATTTCATTGACCAGGCAGTGAAGGCCTTGGAGGGGTGGTTACATGGCAGTAAAGTTACTGATTATGACAGCCTGTATAACTTGATCCTGAGAGAGCATATTCTTAATAATTGTGTGTCTGATTTGTTGCACCAGTACTTGGTGGACTCTGATCTGACCTCTCCCCAAGAATTGGGAAAGAAGGCAGACAAATGGGTCAGAACAAGAGTGAACAGAAAAGTTCATACAGGGGGTGACAAAGATGGCAACAAAAAGAAGGATGGTAAGTCTTCTGACAAGGGTGGGGACAAATCTAAAAATGAGTCTTCATCAGGCCCACAAAAACACTCTGGTGGGGGTGGTGGGCCCAAATCCTCCTTTAATCAGAACAAGGAAAAGAAACCATGGTGCTATTTATGTAAGATAAAAGGCCATTGGACAACAGATCCCAGTTGTCCAAAGAAAGGCACCACAGCTCCTACCACTACAACCCCTACTGCTACACCTAGTGTCCCTACTAATAGCAGTGGTGGTGGGAGCAAACCTACTAATAGCCAATCCAAGGGAGTAGCTGGGCTCACTTTTGGTAATTTAGTTGGGGTTGGTCTAATTAGGGAGACCACAGAGGCTACTTTAGTCTCTGAAGGGGCTATTGACTTAGCCACTTTGGTTGCTTGCCCCCATAACTTGGAGAAGTACAAGCAACTAACCCTAATAAATGGTGTTGAGGTCCAGGCCTACAGGGACACAGGTGCCAGTGTCACAATGGTGATTGAGAAACTGGTGCACCCTGAACAACACATACTTGGACACCAGTACCAAGTAACCGATGCTCACAACATAACACAAAGCCACCCCATGGCTGTTGTAAATCTCAACTGGGGGGGGGTATCTGGTCCAAAGAAAGTTGTGGTAGCTTCAGATTTACCTGTAGACTGTCTATTAGGGAACGATTTGGAGACATCAGCTTGGTCAGATGTGGAGTTGGAGGCCCATGCAGCAATGCTGGGCATCCCAGGGCATATTTTTGCTTTGACAAGGGCTCAGGCCAAAAAGCAAAAAGGACAGGGAAGCTTGGATCCTGGAACAATGGACCAAGTGCTCCCTAAAGCTAGGGCTAGTAGAAGCAAACCACTTCCTACTATCCCTCCCTCTACAGTGGATTCTACTTCTGAGGAAGAAGAATTCCCTCCCTGTGCAGAACCTACACCAGAGGAGCTGGAAGCAGACACTGCTGAGCTTTTGGGTGAAGGGGGGCCTGCCAGAGAGGAGCTGAGTGTGGCACAGCAAACCTGTCCCACATTAGAGGGTCTCAGACAGCAAGCTGTCAAACAAGCTAATGGGGATGTCAGTGACTCACACAGAGTTTACTGGGAGGACAACCTCTTGTACACTGAGCATAGGGATCCTAAACCTGGAGCTGCCAGGAGATTAGTGATTCCTCAGGAGTACAGAAAGTTCCTCCTAACACTGGCACATGACATTCCCTTAGCTGGGCACCTGGGTCAAATGAAAACTTGGGACAGATTGGTACCATTGTTTCATTGGCCTAGGATGTCTGAGGACACAAAAGAATTTTGTAAGTCCTGTGAAACCTGTCAAGCCAGTGGCAAGACAGGTGGCACTCCAAAGGCACCCCTTATCCCACTGCCTGTGGTTGGGGTTCCCTTTGAAAGGGTAGGGGTTGACATAGTTGGCCCCTTGACCCTCCTACTGCTTCAGGCAATAGGTTTATCTTGGTGGTAGTGGACCATGCCACAAGATATCCTGAAGCTATTCCTTTAAGGACCACTACAGCTCCTGCAGTGGCAAAGGCCCTCCTGGGAATATTTTCCAGGATGGGCTTCCCAAAGGAAGTAGTATCAGACAGGGGAAGCAATTTCATGTCTGCATACTTAAAGGCCATGTGGAAGGAGTGTGGTGTAACGTACAAGTTCACAACACCCTATCATCCACAAACAAATGGACTGGTGGAGAGATTTAATAAAACTCTCAAAGGCATGATTATGGGACTCCCTGAAAAACTCCGCAGGAGATGGGATATCCTTCTACCATGCCTCCTTTTTGCCTACAGGGAGGTACCCCAGAAAGGAGTGGGCTTCAGCCCCTTTGAACTTCTTTTTGGACACCCTGTTAGGGGTCCACTCACACTTGTAAAGGAGGGTTGGGAACAACCTTTAAAAGCTCCTAAACAGGATATTGTGGATTATGTACTTGGCCTCAGATCAAGGATGGCTGAGTACATGAAAAAGGCCAGTAAAAACCTTCAGGCCAGCCAAGAGCTCCAGAAGCAATGGCATGATCAGAAGGCTGTTTTGGTTCAGTACCAACCAGGGCAGAAAGTGTGGGTCTTGGAGCCTGTGGCCCCAAGAGCACTCCAAGATAAATGGAGTGGACCCCACACAATTGTTGAAAAGAAGGGTGAAGTCACCTACTTGGTTGACTTAGGCACTGCCAGGAGTCCCCTTAGGGTGCTCCATGTCAACCGCCTGAAACCCTACTATGACAGGGCTGATCTCACCCTGCTCATGGCAACAGATGAGGGACAGGAAGAAGACAGTGATCCTCTACCTGATCTCTTCTCTTCCACAGATCAAGATGCTCTTGTGGAAGGTGTAGTTTTGGCTGATTGTCTTACTGCTGAGCAGAAAGACAATTGCATAAATCTCCTAGGACAATTTTCAGAACTCTTCTCTACTGTGCCAGGCACCACTTCTTGGTGTGAGCACACTATAGATACTGGAGACAGTTTACCTGTCAAAAGTAAGATCTATAGGCAGCCTGACCATGTCAGGGACTGCATAAAGCAAGAAGTTCAGAAGATGTTGGAACTAGGAGTGGTTGAGCACTCTGACAGTCCATGGGCTTCTCCTGTGGTACTGGTACCAAAACCCAATTCTAAAGATGGAAAGAAGGAAATGAGATTTTGTGTAGACTATAGAGGTCTCAACTTGGTAACCAAAACTGATGCTCACCCTATACCCAGGGCAGATGAGCTAATAGATACACTGGCATCTGCCAAGTATCTAAGCACTTTTGATTTGACTGCAGGGTATTGGCAGATCAAAATGTCAGAAGATGCTAAACCTAAGACTGCATTTTCTACCATTGGAGGACATTACCAGTTTACTGTAATGCCTTTTGGTTTGAAAAATGCACCTGCCACTTTTCAGAGGTTGGTGAACACAGTCCTGCAAGGGCTGGAAGCTTTCAGTGCAGCATATTTGGATGATATAGCTGTCTTTAGCTCCAGCTGGGATGATCACCTGGTCCACCTTTGGAAAGTTTTGGAGGCTCTGCAAAAGGCAGGCCTCACTATCAAGGCTTCAAAGTGCCAGATAGGGCAGGGTAAGGTGGTTTATCTGGGACACCTTGTTGGTGGGGAACAGATTGCACCACTTCAGGGGAAAATCCAAACTATTATTGATTGGGTTCCCCCTACCACTCAGACTCAGGTGAGAGCCTTCCTAGGCCTCACTGGGTATTACAGGAGGTTCATTAAGAACTATGGCTCCATTGCAGCCCCTCTTAATGACCTCACATCCAAGAAAATGCCTAAAAAGGTATTATGGACAGCAAACTGTCAGAAAGCTTTTGAGGAGCTGAAGCAGGCCATGTGCTCTGCACCTGTCCTGAAAAGCCCTTGTTACTCTAAAAAATTCTATGTCCAAACTGATGCATCTGAATTAGGAGTAGGGGCAGTCCTATCACAACTTAATTCTGAGGGCCAGGATCAACCTGTTGCTTTTATTAGTAGAAGGTTGACCCCTAGAGAAAAGCGTTGGTCTGCCATTGAGAGGGAGGCCTTTGCTGTGGTCTGGGCTCTGAAGAAGTTGAGGCCATACCTGTTTGGCACTCACTTCATTGTTCAGACAGACCACAAACCTCTACTTTGGCTAAAACAAATGAAAGGTGAAAATCCTAAATTGTTGAGGTGGTCCATATCCCTACAGGGAATGGACTATACAGTGGAACATAGACCTGGGAGTAGCCACTCCAATGCAGATGGACTCTCCAGATATTTCCACTTAGACAATGAAGACTCATCAGGTAATGGCTAGTCTTATTGTCCTTCGTTTGGGGGGGGGTTGTGTAGGAAAGTACCATCTTGCCTGGCATGTTACCCCCATTTTTCACTGTATATATGTTGTTTTAGTTGTATGTGTCACTGGGACCCTGGTAACCCAGGGCCCCAGTGCTCATAAGTGTGCCTGAATGTGTTACCTGTGTAGTGACTAACTGTCTCACTGAGGCTCTGCTAATCAGAACCTCAGTGGTTATGCTCTCTCATTTCTTTCCAAATTGTCACTGACAGGCTAGTGACCATTTTTACCAATTTACATTGGCTTACTGGAACACCCTTATAATTCCCTAGTATATGGTACTGAGGTACCCAGGGTATTGGGGTTCCAGGAGATCCCTATGGGCTGCAGCATTTCTTTTGCCACCCATAGGGAGCTCTGACAATTCTTACACAGGCCTGCCACTGCAGCCTGAGTGAAATAATGTCCACGTTATTTCACAGCCATTTTTCACTGCACTTAAGTAACTTATAAGTCACCTATATGTCTAACCTTTACCTGGTAAAGGTTAGGTGCAAAGTTACTTAGTGTGAGGGCACCCTGGCACTAGCCAAGGTGCCCCCACATTGTTCAGAGCCAATTCACTGAACTTTGTGAGTGCGGGGACACCATTACACGCGTGCACTACATATAGGTCACTACCTATATGTAGCTTCACCATGGTAACTCCGAATATGGCCATGTAACATGTCTATGATCATGGAATTGCCCCCTCTATGCCATCCTAGCATTGTTGGTACAATTCCATGATCCCAGTGGTCTGTAGCACAGACCCTGGTACTGCCAGACTGCCCTTCCTGGGGTTTCTCTGCAGCTGCTGCTGCTGCCAACCCCTCAGACAGGCAGCTGCCCTCCTGGGGTCCAGCCAGGCCTGGCCCAGGATGGCAGAACAAAGAACTTCCTCTGAGAGAGGGTGTGACACCCTCTCCCTTTGGAAAATGGTGTGAAGGCAGGGGAGGAGTAGCCTCCCCCAGCCTCTGGAAATGCTTTGTTGGGCACAGATGTGCCCAATTCTGCATAAGCCAGTCTACACCGGTTCAGGGACCCCTTAGCCCCTGCTCTGGCGCGAAACTGGACAAAGGAAAGGGGAGTGACCACTCCCCTGACCTGCACCTCCCCTGGGAGGTGTCCAGAGCTCCTCCAGTGTGCTCCAGACCTCTGCCATCTTGGAAACAGAGGTGCTGCTGGCACACTGGACTGCTCTGAGTGGCCAGTGCCACCAGGTGACGTCAGAGACTCCTTGTGATAGGCTCCTTCAGGTGTTAGTAGCCTTTCCTCTCTCCTAGGTAGCCAAACCCTCTTTTCTGGCTATTTAGGGTCTCTGTCTCTGGGGAAACTTCAGATAACGAATGCATGAGCTCAGCCGAGTTCCTCTGCATCTCCCTCTTCACCTTCTGATAAGGAATCGACCGCTGACCGCGCTGGAAGCCTGCAAACCTGCAACATAGTAGCAAAGACGACTACTGCAACTCTGTAACGCTGATCCTGCCGCCTTCTCGACTGTTTTCCTGCTTGTGCATGCTGTGGGGGTAGTCTGCCTCCTCTCTGCACCAGAAGCTCCGAAGAAATCTCCCGTGGGTCGACTGAATCTTCCCCTTGCAACCGCAGGCACCAAAAAGCTGCATCTCCGGTCCCTTGGGTCTCCTCTCAGCATGACGAGCGAGGTCCCTCGAATCCAGCGACGCCGTCCAAGTGACCCCCACAGTCCAGTGACTCTTCGGCCCAGGTTTGGTGGAGGTAAGTCCTTGCCTCACCTCGCTGGGCTGCATTGCTGGGAACCGCGACTTTGCAAGCTACTCCGGCCCCTGTGCACTTCCGGCGGAAATCCTTTGTGCACAGCCAAGCCTGGGTCCACGGCACTCTAACCTGCATTGCACGACTTTCTAAGTTGGTCTCCGGCGACGTGGGACTCCTTTGTGCAGCTTCGGCGAGCACTGTTTCACGCATCCTCGTAGTGCCTGTTTCTGGCACTTCTCCGGGTGCTGCCTGCTTCAGTGAGGGCTCTTTGTCTTGCTCGACGTCCCCTCTCTCTTCAGGTCCAATTTGCGACCTCCTGGTCCCT